>NW_010102915.1:69973-298084 GCF_000699245.1 Pterocles gutturalis
GCAGTGGGGACGGCCAGAGACCTGAGACCAAACCGGGCATCTGTGTTACCCCATCGCGTGGGCATGCTCTGGTGAAGCTGGTGCTTTGTGGGGGTTCAGTCTGGCAACGGGATGACAAATAGGGGATACGGGGAATTGTACAATCACAAAAGATGTGGAGGAGAGGACCTGTGGGAAGCTAGGGAGAGCCACGGAGACTATTAGGCAACATGTTTAACACCATACATGTTGAGGGACTCATTAAGTCATGGAGGTCAAAGTATATAATCAATTGAGAAAAAAAGAAAGTACTTAAATTTGTGAAAGAAAGGCCCCTTGGTAGCTATTACAAACTAAAGGTTAGATGCAGCATCTGGCTCAGAAAGTTTCCAAGCAGCTGTAGGAGGTAGGGAGGATGTATGTGCCAGGAGAGGATCTGTCTGCACTCCCTCTGCTCTCAATGTGCTTGTCCCATCGGCCACTGTGACCTGGGGTCTGGCTCCTTGTCAAGCACTGTTGTTCTCTTTAAATCAATACAGATGCTTGTATTTATTCACATGCTTAAGGACATCCATAACGGTGGAATCTGGCTGCAGGGTATTCAGGTTTACTGCTCCTAATGGTTGTAATGACCATGTCAATGGTTATCCCAATTAACTTGTAAGTGCCTTGTCAATAATGTCACAACTAAAGTTTAATGACACATTTGTCATCAACAATGTACCATTCACAGTTAACAGTTATTACTTTGATTATGAAAAAGCTAAACCAGGTATTGATTTCCACGATGCGTTTTCTTGTGAGTCTCTATTACAAGTGCTGCTCGGAGGCATTTTGAGCATACAGCAGAGCAGGTCTGACCAGGCTGGCAAACCTCGTCTCCTGACCGGCTTTGCAGGACTGCGGCTTTGTGAGTAGGTTTCCATTATCAATATCCACAGCTGCCAAAGTGAACTTTGTTTTCAGTAGTTGTGTAATTTGTATTAAGTTGGTGGTTTTGTCAAATGTTCCAGCTCTTAAGCTTACTCACACAGATACTCAGAGGAAGCAAATATCAAAATGTGGAGTTTTATTTAGGATTGCTTGACTTAAAGTTTACAAGTGATCCTCTGCTGGGCTAAGTCAAATCCAGTTAACATTAGATGGGTTAAGCAGGTAGACCAAAATAGGTACTGAAAAAATATTTATTAAGTATAAATATCATGTGTTACCAGAAATATTGCCCAGTTCCACAACATCTTTAAGAATCAAACTCTTGCTGAGTTGAAAGGAGAAAGCCAATGGAAGGTGTAAACAAAAAAAGAAAAAAAACCCCAAACAAACCCAAAAAACCAACCAACCAAAAAAAAAAAGTATTCAGATAATCTAGTTTGTATGAATCATATTGGCAAAATGACAATAGGGAATCCATTTACTTATTTTTTCAGGAAAACCTGAAGACCTTACATTCTTTGTCAGCAAGCACCTTGACATCCTAGGAAGGATGCTCACATTGGCCAGTGTCAACAGACAGCTACAGACAAGCAGATCATTTGTACGGACTAGAAACCGCATTTGTTTAGTTTTCAGTCATCGTGTGTGTGTAAAAGACATGCAAAGCTTTAAGAAATATGGTCCTTGTACCCTGCAATTTAGTAGTACAGTGCTTCAACTGCTAGATGTAGGAAACAAATCCAATGTCAGGTGCTGTGCCATTGTATGGGCAGAATGATGACCAAGAGAAATCATTAAGCATTTATAGATAGCTTTTAAATGGGTTGAGAGGATAGGGTACAAGATACTGAGACTTAAGTGGGATTGTATTTTAGAATTTTTTGGGGAACAGCTGGGAGAAGATAGGGAGTATTTGCAAAAAATGGATAGCTGGTGCTGGCTGCCTTCTCCCGGGGTCAGGTGTTTGGAAGGGAAGATGCTCAGAAACCTTTTTAGCTTCCACTCAGCTCGGGGTAGATCTCAGACAGAAATAGCATCAATTAAATTTCCACACAATCAGCACAAACCATTAAATTGAGATGCTGGTCACAGCCGGGCAGTTGCAGACTGACGGCTCAGAGATGGACAACCAGTTGTCACCCTGCTGTGGCCACCTGGCTGGGGACATGCCCTGCCCAGAACACCAGGACCTGACAAGCTAGGCTCCCAAAATCCCTACTTCTTAAAACCTTGTCCCAGGGAAATTAATTCTAATACTTACACTGTTTATTGAATTGAATGTTTTACTGCTGCTTGTGCTGCAGTAAAACATTTCGCAGACTTGTGTACAGGTTTCTTTATTATTTATATCCATTCTGTCACATTTTTAGAGTTTTTTTTTTGTGGTTGAGGAAGTGAAAGACTGATGGATTACAAAACTGGGAAGGCTTAATAGTTGCAATCATTTTTGAAACATAAATTCAGGGAAATAATGTTCAAGTTGTTTAAGTGCACTGGAAACTTTTACTTTACATGTGCTCTCCCATAATATTTATAAGGTCCTTGGCAAGATAAATAATACATAGAAATTGCATCTAAAAAAACCCCACCTCTTCATGCCTATGTGCTAATGTCTAGTACCTGCTTTGGAAATATTTTACCATGGAAGGAAGAACATCTTTCTGATTTGGATGCTTATTTTAATCATCTCCGGCATATGCATCATGGGCTGCTTTCCTGAGAACTGCAAACATCCAAAAATAGTTGATTGGATAGAGTCAAGTGAAGGTTATCTTCTCCCTGGTACTAACAGTGGGATGTCAAAAAGCTTTTAGGGGAAAAGCTATATATAACTTTGACACCTGAAGTAAAATGATGAGTCCTTATGAATATTCCTTCTCATCTTTTCCAAACATGGGTGACTCTGTATGTGGGTTGTTTTGTTTTTTTTTCTTTTGGGGGGTGGGGAGAATAAAAAACTATAGCTGCATAAGTACTGTAGCTGTAGCATTACATTTAAGGTTTCACTAGCATAAGTCTGAACCTTTCTTAACTAATTGGTGAAGTAGGGAGGTATTCCTACTCGTGGCACGCAAAAGCACAGAGATGGTTAATACTGCAGGCTCCCTGGGGCTTTGCTGCATCCCAGGGGACTGTGGTCCCTGTTATGGGAGGTGCTGGGGGACCACTTTGTCCCACACTGAACACATTTCCTTGCCTCATGAGTTTTTTGTCACTCGATTGCCAGAAGGCTCTGCAGCGGAGGGGAGAAACGGGCATGGAGGCTCATTGGGATGGAGATGAACACTTTCTGAGTTGAAGTGCTTGTCATTATAGCTGTCACCTGCAGTGTCTCCTTGTCTGGGTTTCATCTGGGACAGAGATAACTTTCGTCACAGTAGGTAGTGTGAGGCTGTGTTTGGATTTGTGCTGAGGAGAAGCTGATCACACACTGATGGTTAGAGCTGCTGCCAGGACAGTCAAGGACTTTCCAGCTTCTCTGCTGTGCCCGTGTCTGCAGGGGCAGGAGAAGCTGGGAGGGAGCACAGCCCCAGTGACCAGCCCAGGATTTGACCTTAGGTTTAGGATGGAGACCCAAACTGGCCAATGGTCTATTCCATACCATGCCTGTCATGCCCAGTGTAGAGATGAGGCTCTGTCCAGAAGTGCTCTCTCTTGCTCTGGGCTGTCTCCTTCTGGGTCACCCCTCTCCTGGGGTCGTCTCGGTCTCTTGGTCGGCTGTCTCTCTTGGACACTCAGGCTCTTATCTCCATTCTGTGACTGAGGTTTTGGGACTCTCCCTTCTCCTGGATCCTTAGCTGGGAACGGGCTGAGCCTTGGTCATCAGGTGGTGAGCAGTATCACTGTGTATCACTCCTTTGTATATTTGTCAATATTACTATCATTATCATCATTATTATTGTTTTCAATAGTTTTGTGGTTTAGTTATTAAAATGTTTTTATCTCTACCCAAGAGTCTCTTTTCCTTTCACCCCATTAATTCTCTTCCACATCTCCGGGAGGGTGAGAGAGTGGTTGTTGTGTAAAACTACAACCATCCTGAACCAGAGCATGCAGCTCGGAGCAGGGAGCACGGAGAGAGGCAGGGGGAGCATCACCGCTGCTCTTCACTCTCAAAGTCCTGGGCTTCCAAGGTTGCTCATTACCATCTTAGTTGGAGCCTTATGTTCTCCAGGTTTCACACAACCAGCCTTACCAAAGAGGCCTTCAACGGTGACAGGGCTTCAGGAAGGGGGACATTTCAACTGTGTCTGGGATTTTTTTCTGCTGTGATTGTATTCAAGAAAGAGTCAGAGTACATAATTAAACTTCAGTGTAATACAGTCACTTGCAACATATGGTATAATTAAATAACCAAATTTTTATATCTCATACCAGGAAACAATTTTTTTCCAGAGTTTTCTTCTGTTACTCTGTAACTGGGGCCACCCTGAAGGCTCTAATTTCTAATTACCAATGGCTTTTATTTAACAATCTTGTAATGTATATGTCACTGAGAAATTAATTGTGACTCTAGCTGATGAAAAGTTCGGCCCAGAAATGCACCAATATTAAGCTTTGGGAGTACATTACTTTAATTAATATTTGTTCTGTATGGGACTTATACAGGAACCAAATCTTACACATTTTAAAAGGTAACTGAATAGCTGAGATTGATGCCATATTTAGTAGTGCTATGTAATTTCTCTTGGAAGCAGTAGACCAGTAATCTGGGAATTTTGGCTGTCATCCTGCTACTATTTATGAGCAATTTTAATGTAGTAATTACATAAAAAATTGTTCGCTAAGTTTATGAGATAGATGGAAATTTAATATTTTTTTTTCTTGTTTAGTTGTCCAATGTTTTTACTACATGCTTCTGGAAGCAATGGTATATAATCAAAGAATCTGGAACTGTATCACTCCTTAGAAATACTGATATTTTGAAAGATTTGCTCACTGTATGTTAAAGGCAGCTCATTAAACAAATAAATTAGCTGTCCTTAGAGCAATCAGTATTTACTATTAACTGAACAGCACAGTGGATAATGAATTGCAGGTAAGGAACTACAGATAAGTATTGCAGTGAATTCAAATTACTTGACTTAAGCCTGAGGTGGAGAAAAGCAAAAATAAAGATAGAAATGGAGGGAGGAGGGGAGGAAAAAGAGAAGAAAAAGAAAAGGAAGAGTAAGGATCATAAATGTTGCATTTGCTGTAGCATACATGCTCATTCATTGTGCCAAGGAAAGGTTTTCTTCGGCAATCTTTTGCCCTGCTGCTTGGTGCAAGGGATGCTGCAGCCAACTCCTTGGGAATACAAAGGAGGATGTGGGACTCCTGGGAAAAGCAAGGACCCACGGCAAACTCTGTGTCTGATCTAGCACACCAGCCTGGAGAGCAGAACTGAGGTTTTTACCGAGGTTAAGATTTTGCAAGCTGGTCTCTGGCACTTACTAGACCCCAGGAGAGTGTTGCTTGTGCTTTGGCACCAGTGAGACCGAAACCTGCCAGTAGGTGCCAAGTGCTTGCGCAGGCACCTCATTTATTTCTCCAAATTACTTGAGCAATTAAATTGTTCGTTTGCTAGGAACTGGCACAAGATGAGAAATTTTGGTTTGGGGTTTAATCATCATAGGAGTGAAAGATCGTCCTGCCTGAAGTTTGGGTATGTGGCTACGTTTAAGGCTGGGATGGATGGATGGGGTGTCTGGAGGATATCTTGATATTGCGCATTTAGGCAGGAACTCGGGGTTGTTTGGGTGCTGCTGATGAGAGGGAAGGTCTGTGATTTAATCAAGGATACTGCAGTTTCAGCTGAGCTGTGGGCCTGAGGCTTGGCAGGATGGCCAAACACATGACAGCCATAGAGAACACCTAGCACTTGGCAGCCCTGTCTATACATCACCTTAAATATGGTTAATGGCTTGACACAGGTCTCCTTGCAGGAGGATGGATGGCTCGACCTGTCCGTCTGCTGAGGACCGTCACTATGCGGAACAGGGCATAAGAGAGGAGTAGGGCACATCGGAGGAGATGTGCATTCAGCATTAGCCTTCCGTAATAACTGCTGTCACAACTGGCACAACCAGGACAGCGCCTGGATACGTGAGGGAAATGTATATAACATATGAACAGAAGGCTTATCTTGCTGGATAGTTATCACTAGGTAAATACCACCGCAAAGATACCACTGCTTAATTCACGTCACCCCAGGATTGTACCTTGTGGAAACTGGCACAGAAGAGAAAGGCAGAGGTTAAACGCAGCTGCAGGGAGATTTGCAAGTGGCCTTTGGAAGGATGCAATTGCTGTGCAGGAGCCCAGTGCCATCGGTGCCCAAGTCCTTGCTGCTTCCAAATGCCGGTGCTGTTGGCCCCCTGCATTAGTATTCAACACAGAGAAAAGGAACGAGGTGCTAGACAGACCAACTAATTACAGCAGCCTGCAGAGGCAAGTCATGCCCTAGCACGTGATAAAGGATATCTGTCTTATTTAGTACATTTCTTCTTTGCTCTCTGTCACCTTATTAAAAAAAGAAAAAAGAAAGCGTGAGCTAATGGGTTTGATAAGGAATCAAGATGTTTTCCTCTTATTTTCTTGAATTTAATCTGAATTTATACAGTGCTTTGTAAGATTCATGTAAGAAGAAGCTTCCTGCTCCTCAGTCTGCAGACTTAGCGAGCTGCACACCTCCTGGGATCTTAGCTCCCCTTCCTCTGGTTAGCATCTCGACACGGGCTGCTCTGGTCCCCAGAGCTGTCAGCAGACGGGGGGGAGAAGGGGGCACTGATACCACCCCTGTACCATCTGCAAGCAGCAACGCTGGTCAGATTTTTGTGAGCCTAAATTGCAATTGTGTGGCTGGAGGGTTTGCTCTCAGAACATCTCTTTTACCGCCGATGGTGCAGGTAGATCTGGAACTGAGCACCTCTGGCTGTTTTCGTGCATTCCTCCTGCCATGCTATGATACAGCCCAGCTTTTATTGGACTGAGCTTTGGAAAGATTTATTGCTCACAAGTCAGAGCTACGAGGAATAAAACTGAGGGAAATATTGACTGCCACAAAGCAGAACTTACTGATGTTGCCTGATTCTGTCTGGTTTGCACCCAGACATAACCTGGAAGTGGCAGGGTGGGCCCCCCCCGGTGCCCTTCTGCGCCGTCCCCCTCTGCACAGCGAGGCACTAAGCAGATTACTCAGTTTCCTCCATCAGCGAACACTCGGTGCCTAAGATACTTAGAAGACATCTGTTTTTTAGCTTCATTTCTAAACAAATGAGGCTTATGTGATTATAGTGTCTGTCTCTTGTCCCCTCTTTGGCCAATTTCACTCTTCAGCCAGGGATTTTGGTCTCAAAAACTTTACCTCCCAGGAAGTTTTCATGAACTGGTGACCAAGGGAACAGAAATTATCTTGCTGATGCCTCTGGAGAAGGGGCCACAACACAAGCTGTTGCTCACCTCTGAGACATGATGTGAGAAGGGAAGGCGCTGGGTAAAAGGGAAATCTCTGCTTCATGCCTGTGTTTCCTAGAGGTCCAGCAAACCATCCATCAGGAACAAAGCGTCATGGACCAACACGTGCTGGCTGCCTGGCTCGGTGCTGTCTCTACTCCAGCTGCAAACAGCTGTGCCGGGCAAGGGCCAGTATCCCCCACGTGCTGCCCAGTCCCACCTCCTGCCTGCCCCCACATGCCAACTGCTCTCAGTGATCCTGGGATTGCTTTTCTGATCTGTGGATTAACCGGGTGGTGTGTGCAAAGATACGAGTGTTGTATGCTAGTGAGGCTTAGTCTGGAAAATCTATCAGCATGGTCATGAACTCAGCGGCTTGGATCAGAGCTCGTTGTGCCGTGCAGGGCTGGGCTGGGCTGCTGGTGGGTTGGGTCTTTACCTCCAGCACAGTAGCATTGTCTTGAAAATTGCTCTTGCAAAATTATCTTGACAACGAGGTCTAAATTCTCTTGAGACTAATGTCCCATAAGTGCTATGTGTTAGAAGATGCACAGGTAGAAAACATATCTTATACCAGTTGATATTTCACTGAGATACTGTGAATGATGCTGAGACTTAAATCCTCCAGTCAACCCTGTTTATAGAATTCTCACTCCTTTACTCCTCTGTGAATTACACTTAAATGCCCATTAGAGCTGAATATGTCTCGTTTTGGCAGCCACCTGACATTTTTGCCTTGTAATGCAGAACCTAAGGATGTTTAATGGATCGTGTAAAACCTCCCTACAGTAGTTCTGGGATTATGGAGGAAAAGAGAAGGTTTCATGTTCTGGTCCTTATTAATGAACTAAACTAGACTGTGTCCTTTTTTCAATATAAATGAAAGATAAAAGAGATTTATGAACAGGGTCATTAGTGTACCAAATTTCTCTCATTAGATCTGTTACATTACTTTCCAACCTACACAGCTCTCATTAGAAAAATTTATGAACTGGAATGATTACAAATATACCATATTTTAAACCATCCCTACTTTTAATTGCAAAACAAAAAGTAATTATACTTCTGTGCCATAATGGATCTGTACTTTTGTGTACGTATTTTTTTTGTTAGACATTTAATAGAGGATGTTCCTGAAGCCAGGAGGTGGGGAAAGAGGAGAGGAAATTGTACCACTTGGTGCAATTTGCAATTTAACTGCAAATCCTGAAGCGTTGCTTTATTTAGTAACCTTGTTAGAACCAAGTTCGTATTGCAAGCTAATATGGCTGTTTCTTCTCCTTGCTAGATTTTCAATTTCACATCTTACATCTGATTTGAAGTGACGGTGAGAGGAAACATAAGGTATCTCTCATTCTGTTTGGACTCCTTGTTTACAGAAGAGTGATGGAGATGCTATTAAGCACAAAAGGGATCACCATATGCCTGTTTTTCTTTGTATTGAGTCTGGCAGCAGCTATTGAAATACCATTATCAGGTGAGTTGTAGCTATTTACTGAACACTTTGCTGTTTTGTTTTTTATCCCTTTTTTTTTAAAAAAACTTTCACTGAAGAAAAAATATTAAATCCTGCTTTTCAGTTGTTCCATTTTGAATTTAATTCTGGGAGAATATGGCCTTTGGGAAATTCAGATGTGATGAAAACATAAGTTACTTTGTTTGGACCTGTTTAAATGTAGCAGTAAACTTGTCTAATAACATATATCTGTGTTTGCGATCCAACACATCGCTTAGCTCTGAGGGTTTGGTTTTGTCCTTGACATAAATTCCTCATTTTGGCTCTGAATCTCCCTGAAGCTTGTTTGAAGTACATACACCTTTACTTACTTGTCTTGCAACCTGCTATTTCATTCTGAAAAAGGAGCAGGTGTATGTTTCAGGGCGTACATTAGTCCCCAGAGAAGTATTTCCTACGCCTTGCATGCTGCCCTGGGGAGCACCTCCTCTCTCCCTCTCTGTCTGTGATGCATTCAAACTGCCTGTTTTACATGGTTGGTGGGGTTTCAGGACATGTGTAAAATATGGGATGAGGCTCATAGGGGACAGTCCCATGAAAGCCAGTGGACCCCACTGTCTGGAGCACAGCCCAGACCTCCCAAGCTTTGCATTTGTCAAGCATAAATGGACCAGGAGGATTGCAAACGATGGTTTGGGTTTTTTTCTGGGGGAAAAAAACCCCGAAAAACTAAAAACCAAAGCAAAACTAAACAACATTGTTTTTTTTATCAGTTATGGTGGGGAAAAAAAATAAACCTAAAGAAAAAGAAACATAGGCTCTTTGCAGGTCTGTGGGTGCAGTAGCTTCAGAGCAGGACATGGGCCAGTTTCAGGGCATTACGTGGACCTGCCGTGAGCTGTTTGTGCTCTGCAGTCTGCCAATAGCCCTGGCCTCAAAGGAGAAGGCAATCGAGCATGTTTATAGGATATTTTTCTAAAGCTGTCCAAACTTGGTAAAGAGCATTTGGAAGTAGAAGTTTTTGGGAGGAAGGTACCGCAGTGGTCCCTTGGGTTTAAATATAGCAAAAGTGGAGCTGTGGCTGTAAAAGTGCAGGACAAACTGTGTGGGCATCCACTGCTTTTAAGTAGCTACACCAGGGAACCATTTAGCCCTTAATTTGCTTTAATGAAGCATTTTATATTTTAATAAAAAGGAATTATGTCTGATCAGTGATGCTGGTGGGCTTGGAAGTGTTCAGCTTTGAGACCACGGGGTACGGCAAGACACCACGTTTCGCTCCTGCTTTGAGCTTCCTGGACTTAAAAGAGAAACCAAAGAGCATGTTAATTTTCTTCCTGGCTGTTCATAACAATGCAATGATCCTATTATCCCCAGCACCGCTGCGGGGAGCATTCTCAGGCATTCGCAACACTTTAATTCCCTTAAAAAAAAAAAAAAAAGTTGGGGAAACATCATTGCATGACCATATGACTGGTAATGGCTCTTCCCGTGCTGTCCCCTGGTGGGGGTATTATAAGTCATCTTTGCAGTCCATGGGTTTCCCGGCAATTTCATCCAGGATGGAGGTAGCAGTGTGCTACTTCATGTGTGTGTATCTGTGTCTGGGTTAAAAAGCCCGTTACTCACTTCACCACTGAATAAATTCACCAGTCTACACCCCCATGCTTTAGCTTTAGCATGGCCCCAGCTCTCCTCTGCCCTGGGTGGGTTGGTCGTATGTGGAAGCATGCGCAGACGATGCCCCTGAACACAGTCAGTGCTGTCGAGCCTTCCTCTGGCTGCTGGTGCAATGACAGCGTTCAGGTTTGGGAGCAGGGAGTGTTGTCAATGCCAGGAAGATGAGGATGATCATAGTTTTTTTGAGGCAAACCTCACTCTTTGCAGGAGTAAGGCAATCCTGACATTGTTGCTTTCAAAGAAAGGACCTGAGCAGAGCACAGTTTTGCTTCAACAGCATTTTAACCCGGTGCCTCTTTGTGTTCAGTTGCACAGCTTCCAACAATCACGGAGCAATCTCACACCCAGGTTGCCTACCCTTTTGATGAGGACTTTACAATCAAATGTGAAGCAAGAGGAAACCCACAGCCCGTGTGAGTACTGCTTTCTCCTGGAGAAGCAATCAGAAGCTGGGTTTGCTTTTAGCCTTTGCCAAATGCTGTTCTGGTTTTGAGGAGGGGAGGAATAGCTGGTGAAGGGTAACCTGCTCATCATCGTACGGTGAGGATGAGATACGGGTTTCCATTTAGGCCATCCATTTCCACTCTGTGAATAGATATCAAAATGCCTCTTGCTTGTTGGGAGATGTTTCATTTCTCTAGCATGTGCTAAGCTCACCCTGTGATTTAAAAAATCTTGTCTGGGCTATGCTGCAAGAGATAGGAGGTGTGCAATGGTAATCAAAGGGTCCTAGCTGTTCTTCTGTCTTTTCCACAGCAACCCTAAAAATGCCAACCACATTAAACTGTGTATTCATCTGCATGTTATCAGATAGCTTGTCTGTACCTAACATCATCGTGGCCGTGGTGGTGTTACAAATACAGACATAAGGAGCTATCCAAATAGATATCCAAAGATAAGCTGTATGTATTTTACACCTGTGTAAAAAAGAAAAATATTTTTGGTGAAAATGTGATTAACAAAAGTGTAATAATAACATAGTAAAAGCTCTTCCTGAGACTTTCAACACTGGGTAGCATATGGGCTAGATTAATATCTGGTTTGAATTTCAGTTTTACTGTCTAATCCTTCCCTTCCTCTTTCTCTGCAACACAATTTAAACTTGCTATACATTGTTATTTAATATCAAGGTGATTTGATAATTTCTAATTGAGCTCTGAATGGAGATTTGTAACAAATTTCCTTTGTTTCAGAGTTCGTCAGTGGATCAATGAAAGGTTTTCTGATACATTTGGATGTATGCGATAGTGCTGGTTAGGTGATAGGAACCCATATTCCCTTTGGCAATACAAGTGAAGTGCCAAAGCATATGTATCTGTTGAAATTAATTTAAGCTCTTGAAACATTGCAAAATATTGAAAAAAGGTACATGTTCCACTAAACACGTTACACTGTGATTTCTAGCTGTCTCTGATTTTGAATCAGTCTAGCCCAATTTCAAGCCACCTGAGATTTCCAGATACGTAAACTATGAGCAATACTTCAGCACTCAAAAAAAATCCCACCCTTGCGGCATCAAAACTACAAGTGATTCTACGTGAAAACCAGGAGAAACTCAGTTGAGTTATTTTGCTTTCTTCTGGGTTCAACCATGGTATCTCCCAGCGATGATGAGAAGAGCTCCTATCAGTCCTCACTGGTCAAAAGCACCAACTCTCCTACAGACACAGCTTTTTCGCAAACCTCTAGTTCCTTTCACTATGTTGCTCTTGCTTTTTTTTTTTTTTTTTTTTTATGGTCTCTGTCATTTATTGTCCTTGCCTTAAGCTTTGTATTCTTATTTCATGTCACAATCAGTTGTTCAAAAGCAGAGTGACCAAGAGGAGAGACATGCCCAACAGCTTTAACAAGTTATAGTAACACACTGGTCATTTTATCATCCAGCTCTCTCTTTTTATTTTACTAGTGCATTGTTGGACCCATTTTTACCACTGGTTTTGCACCACAGTACACTGTGTTCTGTGACCTGTCCTTTGTTACACTTGTATTATTTTTCAGCTTCAACTGGACTAAGGATGGAAAACCATTCGATTTATTATCTGACCCGAGGATAGTTACTTCTAACAACTCTGGAACATTTGTGATTCAAAACCGTGGAATCATCACCAATTTTCAAGGGAGATATCGTTGCTATGCATCCAATATTCTGGGAACTGCCATGTCAGAAGAAATTGAGCTAATTGTTCCAAGTAAGGGCTTTTACTTTGCTTTTGTTTTGGTTTTTAAGCTGAAAACTCTGTTTCTCCAAATTCAATGGGGAAGAACTGGTTACTAAGATAGGGTATGGTAAGGCACACACTGTTTGTTATTCAGTGAATGCTGGAAGGAAAAAATCTGTGTGCTCCCTGGAATTATCTAATTTAATTCCTGATTTTGAGGACAGAAACCAAATCTGAACGCAGGAGTTCAGACAATACCACTGGACTTGCAAGTTTGCAAGTGCTGATACTGACAGTCCTTACCAGCTTTAATTAATGCAAAGGCAACTGGGTAAATTATGTATATGTTTTCCCACATATATTCATTTGGCAAACATCATAAATTCTTTCCTTTAATGGTGTGATTTAGATGCTGCAAATTAAATCAGGATTCAGAGAGTAATAGAAGACACCATTGATTTTCTAAAGTGCTGGATAGTCTACAACTGTGCTCAAGTGAAAGAGAGCTGCTGGTGCCCAGATCCGCTGTAAATTAGGCAATCACTGACACAGAAGAGTTTGGGATAAATTACCTCTATTCACCCACAAGTTTTGAAGCAGAGACTGGTACATGTGAGATCACTACACGCATTCATGATAATGATGCAGAGGTTGCAGTGCTTTGCCAGCTGGATTCAAGTAAAATGTAAGCTACTTGGCAAGCCACTATGCCAATGAAGTGAAGAAAAACCCAACAAGTCAGACTAGGGCAGGTTTTTTCATAAATTACATTTACATTGCAGAAGTAGGAGACTGGGTCTGTAAGGTGGCTGCTGAAAAGGAGAACAAAAGGCTGTTTACTCACAGTAGTCATTGCAGGAAAGTGATAGAAATGTCAGCAGAAATGATCATTAAATGTCACCTACATAATGAAAATACCACACCTCCCCTATATATATGGTGACATTAAGGAGAGTGGGGAAGAATGGGGTCTGAGGTTCTCTATATTTTTGCAGCGTTTACGAAGCCCAGATTGTTACAAGATACATGCCGCAGGAAAATGAATTTAAATGGTGTGAATACCAGCTTCAGCTACCCTCCTCCTGTATTTAGGGAATCTGTTTCTTGAATTATTGAGTAGGCCCAATGCCAGAGGAAGGAGAAAGAGTATGGTTTAAACTTCTTTAATTAACTGTAGTGTAAAAGACTCCTCATGGTAGACTGCGTTAAGATTTATGCTCAGTATTTCTAAAGCAGCTCTTCCAAAAGACTGACGATCTGAGGACGGCAACAGCCCAAACGTAAAATTGTCCAGTGGCAGGCTATGCTATGCCAATGATGTTAGTTCTAGAATTCCCAAATCCTTTTAGGATTTATTTGCATGGAAGAACTTAAGAATAGCCATGGTGGGTCAGGCTAAGCATCCATCTAGCCCAGGACACATCTCCAACAGCATCCACAGTTATAAAAACAGATCTAGTGTACACTAATGTTTTCCTACAACAGTTTTCCAAAATATTTGCTAGTTGTTGATTTACCATAATGAGTCGGCTCCCAATTTACACCAGATACTGGTAGAAACCAGACACAGGGTCTCAAGGACTTCTACAGTTATCTAGAGAAAACCTTTTCCTTCAGTTCAACTTCTCAACACTTTACCCAGAAAGATGTGAAATATCAGATTGAATGGGCTCCATCCTCACATAAACTGGTATAAAGTCCCATACTGGATACAGCTAGAGTTGTGTGAAGTCACTGTAGCCAGCAGTAGGACAGAAACTAAGCTGTAGGACAAAGTGTGGTAATAGGTACTGAGTAAATCTGAAGCAATCGAGCTGAGGATACCCCAATTCTGATTGCTATACTTCTGAATCCATACTGCTAAACTCAAATTTATATTTTATGTTGCATTGTATTGGTCTGCCTCCTGTTTGCTTTTTGTGGAGATAGATACTGAATTTTCTGAACAGATAAGAAGTGGGAAGCATTGACCCAGCCTTCTTTCTGAAATTTCTCTCAGCCAACCTAATTTGCCAGTGGTATTTCAGCCTAATCTCGAGTACAGATCAGTCATTAAACTTTGAGTCACCCCAGGGATTAAACAGAGCCTGGTTCCTTACACAAATGACTCTGGACACTGATAATCCTCCATTTCCACAGTTTACACACTGTCAAAGTGCTGTGATTCTGGTTTTTGGGTGCTGTAGAGCATTCACGGTATAGTCTTGTCAGGAAATAACACTTGGACAGTGAAGCCTTTCCCAAGAAGGTTTTGAGAGCCTTATATGTCACGCTGGGCTTTTAGAAGCTGTCTCCATAACAGAAGTCAGGTGTGCAGTTTTTCATCTTCCCCATGGCTGCTTCATACATGCCAGTTGATGGCTTGTGTTGTGAGAGCCATCCTGCTGCCACTGCAGCACGCCTTTCATTAAATAATGTTTTTCTCCCATGTTGTGGATATGTGAGAGGTAGCACTTGGAGCGATGCTGAATTCTCTGTCCCTTCTCATTATATCTGTGTGTGGGGAATTGCATGAAAGATTGACATGACAGTTTTAGTGGTATCGCTGCAAAGAGATCAATTGGTTGTAAATTTTACAGTGCCCATGTGCTGCATTGATAACTCCATATAGTATTCAACACTTTCATGACACAATTAGTCTTGTATGATACTTCCAAGTTTAATTTAGCTGTGATAGTTTCTGTGATCAGCCACAAATCAGTAGTGATTGATTCTGGAGTATCTGCTAATTAAAGCAGAGGAACACTGGGAAAAAAAAAATATTGCCTACATGTACGTACTGAAGACTAATGTGCAAGAGCCAAAATCTAATGTGATATTAGCTTCTCAGTTTTTATAAATCTCCTCATGCAGAACTTAGAAGCAGTTATTTTTCTAGTCTTTGAGACCAATGGGACCCCAGCAAGAAAAATATGCTTGTCAGAAGGCTTGGCTCAGGAATTTATCGTGAAAGTTGAGTTTTTCACTCTTGCAAAACTTCAAAGGCTCAAAACAATCAAAGTTATGTGTTTAGGGGAAAATCAAAGTTTGTCAATGTTTTTCACAGTGAGCAAAGTGAAACAAAACAACGTGGAAGAAGCCAGAAACTCCAACCGCCTGTTGTTCCAGTACTTGTTGGAGATGGAGGACGCAAGTGGCTGCTTCCCCTGTTGGGAACCAAAAGCAGACATCAGGGCCTTGCATTGGAAATGACACTGAGACCGTGATTTTTCACTGTCTCCTGGTGGAAACTGATATCTTTTTGTACAATTCTGTCATTATGGGCTAAAGAAATTGACTGAGAAGGCCAGTGGTTATGGCACCCAACTGAGATATTGGAGATCCAGATGTAGTTGTGCCAAATGAGGCAGAAAATTAGTTTGAACAAGAGTTTCCAGTGTCCTAGATGAGTGATATCATTATTAGTCTATTTGCTGGTCTCTGGTTTACTCAGAAATTCCTTATCCTTCACCTCATCCAGCTTTCTTAAAGTTTTGTTGAGAGGGTTGTGCTTTGGGGAATAGGTAAGCTTTAGATCAACAAACTGGCTTTTTCCTACTGGAAAATGTTCCACTTCTCCAGCAGTCGGCAGATGTATTTTCCAGGGCTTGAACACTATAGGTTACTAGATTTGAATATATAGTTCCCTTTGTTTTCTGAAATTTCACCCACAGAGTCGGTAGAGTTCATTAGCTCCATTGTGACTCTCCTAAGAATTCATAATTAATAATCCTCCTGGAGATAAAATCTATGCACAATCTGCACTCAGGCAATCAGCATTACAGTGATTGCTTCTTTTTATGTTTACTGATCCTACAACGTATAAAGTCTCCTCAGAGTCCTGGCCCTGCATTTCTCACCCCCCTTGTTTGGTTCGACTCCTGTGATGTGACACTGCAGATACCCTGTGGAGCTGCTGGACCACTGACATTTCAAATTGTTTATTTGCTATCAGAGGTCCCTGTCATAACTTGAACACCGGGATGGCAATATTTGCTGTGCCAGCTTGATTCTGCGCAGCTAGGATGCTTTCATTCCTGTTCTATTTAATTGCTGTTAATTTTGCTGTTTAATGCAGTTGTCTGAACTGAAACTTTCCCTAGTTTGGACTTGCCTGAAATGAAACCAGAAGCCAGCGTCCGCCCTGAAACTGTCTTAGCTAAATTCCTTTAAGGAGTGGTTACATTTTGCAGACTAATTTCTCTGCGATAATCTCTGAGCTGCAAGCTCCCAGTGCTCGGTTGGGTGTGGGCTCCAGCCCAGCTCTGCTCTTCTCCTCTCTTGGACATGCTCTGGTTGCATTTTGGGCTGCTGAGACTGACCAGATTGCCCAAATTTGACTGGTATGGTTCATGGTTTGAACAGTCTGCTGTCATCAGTGCCGACGCTCTAAGTGATTAAACAAGTCCTTGATCCATTAATTATTTAACCTCTGTTTAAGCCCAAACAGTGCAGCCCTTGTTTGCATATTCTTTTTTTGCAAATCCTGTCTCTGCATCCCAAAGGATAAGCTTGCTGAGAAAATCTGCAGGTCTGCACAGCAGAGGTGTGTACATCTGAGGGGTGTAAACCAGAACCAGACTTCTGCTTCACCTGAATCCAGAGATGGATAAGAACCGGGACAACTCCAGGCACGAGGTGGAATAGCTGGCCAATGTCTGTCCTCATCTGCATTGACTTGCTGTGGCTTCTTGGCAACCACTTTTTAGCCGAGACTTCTGAGAACATCATACTGCACTCCCAGACTGGCTTCTGACCACCAGGGAACAGCCTGGGAGCCATTGGTGCACAGGTCCTGTGTGCCCATCTTGTCCTCAGGCTTTGGTTCTGTGTGGCTGTGAGCTGTTCTTTCCAGCCAGTACAAGCAAAGGAGCTATAGAAAGCGTTTGAAAATAAATGTATTAAAATAAAAAAAAATCCTAAGCAAAGACATCACAGACAACTGTTAACCATCATCATTTAGCTTCCTGGCTTTCAGTATTACACTCTGTGCACTTTATGAATGAAGAACGCCAGCAGAGATTTCTTACTCTTAGTAAAATGCATCGTTACCCTTTATCACTTTGTAAAAATAGTAGTAACTAAAGACAGAGTCTGCAAAGAATGATGTTAAGCTAAAGATTTTATTAAGAACTAAATTAAGGGGGAAGCAAAGGGCAAAATTTCAAAAGGTGGCAATAAAAGCGGAACTTCTTTGGTTTTGCACAGGTGTACCAAAATTCCCAAAAGAAAAAATTGAGCCCCTTGATGTGGAGCATGGCGATTCTGTGATTTTGCACTGTAACCCCCCAAAAGGCATCCCACCTTTGCATATCTACTGGATGAATATTGGTAAGTAAACAATTTTTACACAATTCATATGAGGAGGCTCAAAACATTTGTCTTCCAGAACAGTTTCATTACAGATTCATAATTGATGGGGGTGGTAATTGTGCACATGCTTAGCAAAAAGATCTGGATATTGAAAAACAAAATTGAAAAATGGAGAATGGAGATATGTTTTTACATAACACAAAGCTAAATTGTAGAGTGCATTGACACAACATATTATTAAATATGAGATATCAGCTTACATATCAGTAATGCGTCTACCAGTAGGGAAGACTACTGCATTTACAGTAGAGAGGATAAAATGTGTCAATATATTATTTCTAACATTATTATTTTCCTCTCTTCATAAATTGATATCTGATTTATGATAGTAAGAAAAAAAAAAACTCTCAGGTATGAATAATGAGTTCCTTGTGGGGTTCTGTCACATTGTTCTTCAGCATTTGTGTTCTGCAGGAATTTCTAGCTCTTGGGAAGCAAAGTAACTCAAATTGCTGCCGTGACATGAAGGGTTTGCTTCTGGTGCTGACCAAGTACTTGCAGAGACAGGGTGCCAGATTAAACCTCTGATCTTGTAAGGCAGTCTCTCTACTCCTGACATACATATTTAGCACAGACCTGCATTGGGCTGGATCAACAGCGAGAGGCACAGCAACCTTAGTTCATACTAACACTCCCCTGCTGCAGTCTGTAGTTACAGGAGAGCAAAGTGCTTGGGAGTCTGGCCATGGGGGACATCTGTAAGTGATGACCTCCATCCTGTCATTACAGGCCTTTGTATCAGGGAGAGGTACTGGAAATTTCCTTTCCTTTCACCTGAGCAGGAACTTTATAATGAGTGTTTTTTTTTTATTATCAGTTTTTCATTAGCATTTTTTTCATCTATTTTATCTATAAATATATATTGCTATATGCAAATATTTATTCTCAGTTATCAATTGTATCTTGGATATTGGTAAATAATGCATTGGTTGTGCTGGGTCTTCTGCCTCTTTCGCATCAAAGTTACGTTCTGTATCTGGAAGTAAGCATGCGACAGGAGAGCATTAGTAGTCATATTGGTGAAACAGCTCAGTGACATTACCATATCATAATTATTTTTTCTTGCTAGATTTGCAGCACATTCCGCAAGATGAAAGGGTCTCCATGAGCCTTAAGGGAGATCTCTACTTCGCAAATGTGGAAGAAAATGACAGTCGAAGTGATTATTGTTGCTTTGCAGCATTTCCAAGACTGAGGACGATTGTGCAGAAAATGCCAATGACGCTGAAGGTTTCCCGTTGTAAGTCTGTGGATGAGTAGTTTCTTGTTTTCTGTTGTTTTTTTTTTTTTCTTTTTTAACTCCCCAGGCATCAGCGAATGCAGATGTGTCCCCTGTGTCTCTGATACGATTACTGTGCTTGTTCCTGCATCATTAACCTTACTCAAGGGCTAAATTCACCCAATAAAAGCTTTTTGCAGCTGTTGGGCCCTAAAAGTGCCGCATTCTTCCTCCTGTTCTCCTCCTAGGGAAACCTAATGACGTATTGGGAAAATCCACTTCTCATGCAGTCCAGCAGGTCACCGATGGATGGGACTTCTCTGGGTCCTGAGGACTTAATGTGGCCACCTCCTCACAGGGTGCAGGAGTGCAGCTGGGAGGGACAGTGCTTTCCAGGGCTTTGCTGGCTGCCTTGAGCATCAATAGTGACACACGAAGCATTTTCCATTTCCTAAATGAAATGTTAAGTAGGGAACATCCAATTCTATTTATTTAATTTATTTATTTATTTGTTTGTTTGTTTATTTATTTTAACATCTCTCTATTCCTGTAGGCTCTGAAGGTCTTATGCAAAATATGGTTTGGGGTATTTCTCCTGCACCTGAGTCTCACTGGGGTGTGTGGGGTTTGTTGTCCCATCATCGTAGGCATGTATGTTCAGTGTACACCTGCCCACTGCGGCACCAAACTGCTGATTCAAGCTGTGTAAAGCTCCTGAATACATGGGGTGTGCAGGTATCAGTGTAAGAAACAGAGGAAGAGAATACAAATATCCAAGAAAAAAATAAAAGTACCCTTTAAGGCCCACTTTCAGCTGCATTAAATCAACAGAGCACAACAGAAGCCGGTGGAACTAAGGCAGCTTATAGCAGCTGGAGATTCATCCCACTTTGCTTGAATCTCTTTTGACTGTAATAGTTTCTGGTATCGCTGGTACCACTTGCTGAGGCTGCTGTGCCCTTAATATCAGTCTTCTGTTCTGCTAATACTTCTGACCTTTTGGGCTTATGCAACCCAGAAAGCCAAGGCAATTTTTCTTTGTGAATGAAAGTCTGATATTTAATATATGATTTTGAGAGTTTTCTTGTTGGGATAAAAAGATAAAGGATTAGCAGTGGGTTTGTATATCTTAATACTTGCATAAACCATATCTTGGGATAATAATTGTGAGAAACATACTGAAATGAAATGTTGCTCTCCATAGATTTTCTAATGGATCCAGCCCACACACATGAACACACAGATTACAGAAATGTGAGCTGGGGTTTGATTGTGGGGCTGCTAGTAGCCCTGGCAGTGGTGCAGCAAAACGCATCAGAGGGTGCACCTTGCCATCAGCGCCACGAGACTGGGTGAGGGGAAAAAAGTGAGGCACAGACTCAAAGGGTTTTGTAAACTAGCTTGAGACTGCCTGCTCCTCTCTGTGCATAGAAAAATGTAGGCAATGCAAAAAGAGAGACTGGATAAATTTTACAACATTTCTTCACAGCGGATACTTAGGGCTTAGTGGTTTTTTTTAATTATACTAGGTACCTCGGATGAAATGATGATTGTATCACCCATGAAGTATTTTGCAGAATAACATATCTTTGAGGAATTTTCTTTGTATTTTCAGAAATTTGTTGTTAATCTGTTCCTTTACTTTATATTTTTCTTTGTTTCTTTCTTTTATGGCAGAAATTGGGGGGGTTGTCATGTTTTTGTTTTGGTTGATTTATTGTTTCTTTTGATTCTATATCAAGTATGCATGTTTGTGTTTGGTTGTCACTTTTATTTATTTCAGTTAAGCATGCTAATGACTCAGGCTCACCTAACGCTGCGGTTACTAAGGGTGAGTTGAATGCATCTGTTATTTAATCTCCAAACTGAGAACCTACTGGCTCAGATGAAATGTGAGCTGCTGCTCAGGAAAAAGAAAAAAAAATCACAAAAGCCTTTTTAGTGCGATGGGATGGATTTAAGTGGTCTAACAATTTGCTCATCTTGTACTTTTTGACAGAAGTCTGAAGGGCTTTTAACAAAGAGGTAGTGTTCTTCCTCGAGAAAAAAAATTTCACATTTCATAATGTGATATAAGGGAGGAGATTGACTTCCTGGGTTTCATGGGGAATGCTCTGAATCTCCCCTTGGCAGTCAAGAAGACACTGGTGTTGGGTACAGATGGTTTGAAACCACTAATTCATGTCTAAAGGGTCATCCTGGGGCTGCGTTACTCCAGGGTGAGTGTAAGGTGTGGATGCCCAGAGCTGTAGGTGCTCTGTGTTCACTGTCCCTGTCCGCAGCTGTACTGGTGAGAGATGGGAGGAGGTTCATGGGGGCGGTTGGTTCTCTTTGGCCGTGCATCACCCTGTCTGACGCTCACCGCAGGTAAGCACGACAACGGAGCATTTGTCATCCCAGGGATTCGCATCTTCCCTCGCTTTGTGTTTCCTCCTATGTGGAGCAATATCCTGCAAATATCCTGCTGAGGTTTATGCTGGCAATACAGATAAGTCAGGAGGCAGCTAGCGGCTATTCCTGTAATTCTCCACCTGGTTAATTTTGTTTAAAATATGTAAAAATGATAGTTTTAGGGGTTTTTTTGTAGTTCTTGACTCTAATGGATTTGGTTAAATTGTTCTGAGAGCCTCTGTTTTTTTGAAATTCCCAGTTTTAAACTCCCAAAAAACCTCATTTTGCTGGCTGAGCACTGAAGTTCTTGAAAACTCTTCTCGAGTGTTTCGAGATGGGTAATTCAAAGTGCTGATGAGTCCGCATCCTTGGCCCACAGAGGCTGAGCATCATGAGCAGAGCAAGCAGGGCTTCTGCAGAGTGACAAACACTCAAAAACACAATTTTTCCCTTGGAGAGGTATCTGAACTCCTGTCACTGCTGGGGAAGGGTGACTGCCTGCCTTTGGCAGTGGGAGGTGGAGGGCAGACAGAGAACGTGTGAGTGTATCCAGGGGCACAAAAGCGTTTTGCTGAAGTTCTGAGCACTTGTGACACAGATTTGTAGCAAGGGGAGGAAAAAAAATATTAAAAAATGATTCAGAGAGATACATGGGGGTCTTTTACCAAATCATCCATAACTGACTATTTTTGAAGAACTAGTACCATTCGGGGACTTAGTCATTACTGTGTTAATTGTTATTATAGTGATAACTGGGTAGCCATTTAACTCTAGGCATATTTCATCATGAAACCATTGTTTGGCTGGCTGGAACAAATGGTCCGTTGAAAACAAATGCAGGTCAATCTTGTTTTATTAAGAGTCGTCCTTACAAATCATATCTCCATTACCGTAGATTTAGTAATTGTAGCAAGGACAATTCTGTGGGATATTCAATTCAGGAAAGACGGGGTTTCATCTGAGATTTAAAAGATCACAGAATGGCCTGGGTTGAAAAGGACCTTAAAAATCATCTAGTTTCAAACCCCCTGCTGTGGGCAGGGCTGCCAACCACTAGAGCAGGCTGCCCAGGGCCCCCAAGATGATGGAGTCAATGCACAGGAAAGGTGGTAAGAAAGATGCTGCACAGCAGAAGATCAGCCATGGAGAAGACCAGTGTACCGGGACTGGCTGAGGTGTATGAGAGAAGGGCCAGTGCTTGGAAAGGACATGAAACTGTAGGAAAAGGGGCTTCACTGGTACTGCTGCCTGTTGTTATTGCTGTAGCCTTCTCCTGACTGTAAGCAGGAGAAACAGGAGAGTCCTGAAATAGCCTCAAACTCTAGAAATAAAAAAGAAAATGTACAAATCGATGTCCAAAACCTTCTGACAGGAGTAATTTTTGTGTCGTTATTGAAGGATAAGCAAAGACTCTAAGATTTCCTATCTAACTTTTATTTTATTTTATTTTTTAGCAAATTTTATCAAGGAAAGAAAACCCAAACTGCTGATCCCTCCTGAATCTGCTGGCAGCAGCTCATCAGTCACTGTCATCAAAGGAGGTGTCCTGCTCCTCGAATGTATTGCTGAAGGGCTGTGAGTAATGCACAATACTGCACAAACTTAATCACCTTTTGAAACAGAACTGAGCAAAGAAAAAAGCTATATTAAGAATTATACAAGGGCAAACAAATATACCTACCTGACTATACAGTTTTAAATGGAACCTCTATGCAGAGTTTTTCTGAAATATGTGCACTCCTTGTAAAGCAGCACAGAGCTAACATACAACAGCCATGTATTTGTTACTGCTATAGCTTGTAAGCAAGCAATTAAAATCATAGCCTGGTAAGCACTGATTTTCTTTTTTGCTGTTATATTAAAAAAAAAAGCCTACTATCAAACTTTTTTTTTCATCAGTACTACTTTTGAGATATTGAGAAACTAAATAATATCAGAATTCAGCTTCTGTGGTTTGGCTCACCACCTGTAATATTTCTTTTCTAGTTATACCATTTCAGTTTTGGTTCAATGCTCAAAAGTTATTCATCATTTTTCCAGGTGTCAGATCTCCAGTTTTTAAAGGCAAAGTTCTTGAGTGATGTAATACAAGATGTTCGTTAAGGAAATTCCCTGTTGAGTGAAACTGGTGGTCCACCTAGCCCAGTTGCAGCGGGAGATGCTCGTTTGGGAGTGCATGTGGTTCTGGCCACTTTTGGTGGTCCATTCACCAGCATCCAGAATTTCGATACAAAGGGTGTTCCTTCTATGATGTTCTCACAGATGACAGTATGTCAAGGAACAAAGTCCTCAGCTATGCAAAAATATAGTGAACTGGAGTCAGGAGTATTGGTTTGATCCTGCTAAAACTGGCAGTAACGGACTAACTTCAAATTTAGTTCCAGTCCCAGGTTTTCTGCTTGGATCCATTCCTATGCATCCCTCTGGTGCTTTGTGCTTCATGTGAATCTCAAGCTTGTTACTGGTATTATCATTTCTGTTAGAGCACTACTCAAGCTCTAGTCACAGATCTGGCTGTGCTAAGCATGGCAGAATAACTCAGTGAGGAGATACTATAGTAATACAGGGAAAGGTTAAAGTAGGTTGTATGTGGTGGGAAATCAGGACAATTTTCTTCCTTATTGTAAATAACACTGGACAAAACAAGGATAAGTAAGGAAATGGAATGGCTAAATAAGTGTTAAGTGCAGTCCCCACAATGAAGCTGTGAATACTTCTCTCAGACCTTGTTCCTGCTGCAGCAGCTCAGACAGACATGAGCTCCGCTTTGCCCTCAGTCCAGTTTCCCAATTTTTACTGTGTGCTTGTACGTGCAGTAATCTGCTGCAGAAGAGTTGCCACCAGAGAAATAGGTGAAGTGAAAATCTCTCCAACCGCTAAACCCACAATGAAAGCACAGTTGCTTCTGGTTTCTTTGTGATAGAGCTTTTTGTTGAATGGGGACTTAAATCATTGTCTCCTCATGCTGTGTGGTAGAGCTGCAGGTCTGCAAACACAGACCATGGTTAGCACAGAGATAATTCATACTAAAGGCTGTGCAATTATATCCCCTCTATAAAATTCCCAAATCAGGATATTTATCTGCCTGAACAAACATGTTTAGGATATTTTGGTTTTCCATGTGGGCTTGAAAGGGCCCCATTGCTCATTTGAGCTGGCAAGATGATGCCTCTGCAGTTGGTGGACGTTTCTGAGAGAAGGTGAATTGTCTCTCTTGGATTCACTCCAACTCTCTGCAGTGAGTTTTAGTTCCCTGTTGCAACACTTCCTTGTCTAATTCACTACCCATCAAGCTAATTTGCAAGTGCCCAAACCTCCACAAGTCCACAGCTATGAGTTTACAGTGTTTTCAAGGTACTTAATAGGCAAATCACCTTGGAAATACACAAACATGAATTTTCATGTGCAAGAATTAATGTCTTGTACAAGAAGAGAAAGTCAAAAAAGGACGTTGTTTATTTGGAAAAAAAAAAAGGAATATTTCTGTTTCACTCAAAATTTTACAATAAACTTCTGTGTAAATTATTTTTCAAACAAAAAGGTTTTTTTTTTTAAGTAGTCACTTCTGAAAGAAGACAAAGTACTTCTTTGATCAACAAACATTTTTCACTGAAACCATTCAAAAATGCAACATTTAGACCAAAATAAAATTATATTTTTATTTGCTAAAATTCCCATTTTGAGCAGAAAAATGATCAGCTTTGCCTATATCTCTGCCAATCCATCCCACCAAATGTCCACAAACCATAGAAGCAGACAGACTGAGCCAGATTTCGAGTAACTAAGATCAGGGGCAGCCAACTGCCAGATAAGGAATTAAGTATATTTCCAATCTGTCATTTTTGAAGATTTATATTCTGAGCAATGACAGAGTCAGGAGGGCATTGCCTCAACACAGCACCAAGGCAACACAGTGCCTGCTTTTGGTGCAAGAGCAGGACAAAGGACTCTTGCAGGAAACGACAGGATATTTGCGCGGTTGTGCTCACTGCTCATGGAAAACTATAATTTCTTGGTACCTGGGGCTTTGAGTAGCTTGTGCCCGGGCATTTTGCCACAATAACAGATGGACACAAGAGTAAGCAGATATGACACTGTGTATGTGCGTCGTGCACGGTATCGGGGTTGAGAAGCCCAGCTGGGAATGTGCAGACAACAGTCTGTCCCCAATTCCTGTGTCACTGCCATTTTGCTTTCTAAAAACCTAAGGAGCATTTTCAGGCATCTCTGATGGCTGGCCACCTTCCTAACCAAGCAGGGCACCGAGTGAAATCACCGTAATGAAGTCTTTACCTCCTTGTCTGTCCTCAAGTGCCCTTTTGGAGCAGGACAACATGAGCTCCCTTCCCTCTCCTGCAGCCCGTGCCGACACGCTTACAAGGAATGTAACCTCCTGCCATGGCCTGATGTTGGCTGGGAAGGATTTATTCATAGGGGCCCTTCAAATCAAACAGTATAGACTAGTTGTAGTCTACAGTATAGCATTGAGTATAGCCCCCGTGATTTAAAAAGGGTTAAAAAACTCTGAAAACTTCCCTTGCAAACCATGTGCATGAAGTCCAGCAGCTCTGCTAACATTGAAGCATTATAGCAGCCTATAATTTTAAGCTTTTTGACTGAAAATCCTTTTTTTTTTTTTTTTTTTTTGTCTTCTTTGCTCTTAGCCCAACTCCTCATCTAAGCTGGGTCAAGGTCACTGGAAACTTGCCCAAGGATGAACCAGAAACAGAAAATTTTGGGAAGATATTGAAGATAGACCAAGTGACTGCAGCCGATGAAGGAACATACCAGTGCACAGCGAGCAACCCCATGGGGAGGGTGAAGCACGAGTTCCATGTGCATGTGGAAGGTGCTGAGTACATTTTACTAAGCTTTTTGATTTTGAACAGAGAGGTTGTCAAAGGGAAGTGAATAAGGACCTTTGCTAATAGCACTTGGTGTAATGCATTAATTCAACCAACTTTACCAATTTATGCTAGCCAAGGACCTGCCTTATAGTTTTGGGAAGCTTGCAGAAAGTAGCATCTTTTAAAAAAAAGTAATCGAAATAATGCTTGCTTTTTTTTTTTTTTTTTTTTTTCCTGAACCATGAAGGCTCTACAAAGTGGTGAACAGGAGTACAAATATGTGAGCAGATCCAATACTCTAAAGATGTGAGTTAGTCAGAGATGTTGATGAAATGACTTGTATTAATCTGAAAGTCAGATTAAAAGATCTAATTGGTCTTCTTGCTCTTAAAGAATGTGAAAATGGCTATACTGACCAGATCAGAGGTACATTTACCTCAATTTCCTTTCTTTGGCTTCCACCAAAAGTGAATGCCTAGGGAGGATTGTAAAAATGCAGTGGGCAAACATGGTATCAGCTCTCTCTTCCCCTCTTCCACGTGCTGCCTTGCTTGTATAGGAACAGCCTGAGCTGAGAGTGGGTTTCGTGTTGAGCCCCTGAAAAGTATCAAAAAATCTTATGCAACAAAGTAAAAAAAAATTTGAAGTGTGAGGCTTCTTCTCATCCCACTGTGTATCCAAGGCCCATTCCCACCTCAGCCTGCATGCTTCGAAAGATGAGCAATACTATTTTAGCATAAATAGCTGCAGGGTTACACTAGTGTACATCATACCCTGGTGTTTAGGGTGCTGCATCTCTGTGTATGAACCTACACACAGGTCTGAAGGCTGGACAGGATGAGTGCTGGGTACTTGTGCTGGGCTAGCAACATGGAAATGTGGTGTGTTTATACAACTGTTTGGTTGTCATTTATTTATGTTGCTGCTAAAAGAAGGCAGGTTAGTGAAGCTGGATAAGGTACCTTCCTAGCAGGCATCTTGTAGAGTGCAGGTAGAGCACCAGTAAAATGACAGCTGCTCTCCCTCTATCCTCCTTCCTTCCTTCTCTCACTCCCTGGAGCCTGAAGGTGTGAGCCTTTCCAGGAGCAAAGCAGAGCTCCAATGAGAATTCCCAGAGACAAGAGAGACTTGCAGAAGTGTCACTGCCGTTGCAACTCTTCCAGAAGGCTGCCCATCGGTAGCTACAAAATAAGAATCCTGAAGCACAGCTGAAAAACTTGCTGAAAACATTTTCTCTTTACTGATGAAAAATGCTCCAGCCTCTGCTCTGCAGAGAAAAAAAAAAAAAAAAAAATCACAGGTAGTATTAAAGGGTCAGAGTCTGCCAACTGCTTCATTTTAATCTGTGCCTCTTCTCACTCTATGGTCACAAGGAGTCCTGATGGGAGGAAAGGCACTTTCAGCTACCTGCTCTGTATTTACTCATCAGCTGGGGAAAAGCCATTTCTCCCAGGATGTGATGAATCGTCCCCATTCACTTGACACAACCTTGTGTCTTGCAGTCTTCTCTCCCTTCCTGGAAATGTGGCCGAGGGGGATACCAGGGCATGGCAAGTTTTCAGCTGCGATGGAGGGGAAGTGCTGACTACTAGAAATCATTCCAGATGGTTTGGAGCATCTCTGCTGTAGCTGAATATTTTAACAATCTGGCTATGATTTTCTCTGCTGTAAAAATTGAATCCTTTAAAGAAATTGCAGGAGCTGCAAAAACTAAAATACCAGAGAAATAACATTAATTAAACAGTTCAGAGTATTGACCCCTTTCTCCCCCAGTCTCTAGAGGGGGGAAAGCTTTGCAGCAAATTGTTGTTCCTGCTCATTAACAAATAAGTACTTAAACAAAAAAAAAAAAAGGAAGAAGGAAATAATCCCACTCTAGCCATTCTGACATAAAACAACACTTTTGCAATTGCTATTACATTTATTTTCCATGTGGCTACTGTCACTAGCAGGAATTCTTCCTATTAGGAGTCACCTCACATGCAGGGTATCAAGGTAAAATTGAGTCCAAAGACCATCTTCTTCTAGAATTTCTAACCAGAAAATGTCACTGCCATTAATCAGAGATGGGCACGTTCATCATTCTTGCAGCAATTCTTGTGTGCACACTCAAGGGCAGATCTCGAGTTGGTGGAAGTGAGCATTAATTTCAGTAGGTTTCAGGGAGGTTGTGCTGACGTAGGGCATCCTCATACCTACCACGTACTTCTCAAAAGATGCACGCAGGGAGAAGAAGATTTAACATGGAAGAATAATTATCTCAGTTGCTAACTGCCAACCATTCTCACTCTAGTGCCAGTGTATAAATCAGGATTTTGTTATAATTTCTGCACTATGTCACAATTTCTGTTCTTGTCTCTGGTATTTGAAGATCTCAAACCAATAGCCCAGCCTTCTAAATAACAGTCTTAATTAATGATATTTGCATGCAGCCCACTTACTAATCTTACAGCAGTCTGAGGGCAAAGATTCAGGCAATTATTACCAAGCACATGAAAATATTCAGACAGCAAATTGCTTGACTGTTTGAACATTTTAATCTCTCTTTGCAAGGAATGATGTAGCCTGGAACATTGGAACAGGCACAAAAACCCCTATTGTTGTTAGTGGAATGAGAGGGATTTATTGTCTTGACTTCAAATGTTTGTTTATTTGGCTATTGTATATAATCCCCCAAGCCCAATGTAAAATGTACATATAACCTCAAAATCTTGTCACTATCACAGCGCCTGATCTAATGGTACCTTGATCTTGACTGAGGCTCCTAGACTGTATTTAATAGAAATAATTATTACAATATAATGATTAATTATAGTAATGATATAATAGCTAAGGGCCTTTGCAGTTAAGTCTTGTAATACTTTCATTACTTGGCTGGAGAAAAATAAAATAGATGAAACTAATGTGAGGCAGAGACGTGGCTGGTTGTTTTAATCAGGCTCAAACTGTAGTTCTCAGTGTTTTGCTGCAAAACTGCTTCAACGGGTATGCAGACTCCAAGGTGGCAACTGCATGTGGAGCTGCAGATGATACCCCAAAGTGGGATGGATTGCCAGCCCTTGGGAAGACGTGAGGAGAATTTGAAAAGGTCCTGACAAATTGGGAAAACGGTCTGGAATAAAAAGGATGGGCTTCAGTAAGCACAACTGCAAAGCAATTCTCATCAGGCAGCAATAATTGGCTTCATGAGCTCAGGATGGAAAATGTCTGGTTAGACTAGTCTGGAGGATATACTGGATTGCAAGCTGAACATGACTTGGAAATATTAGTCTTGCAGAAAAAGTAAAAAATTATCCTGTAAAGTATAAAGAAAAGTGCTGTTGTAGGAGACACTACTGAGAACTGATAGGGCCTCAGGTAACATAAGCAGTTTTTTTGTCATGCATTTCATCAAGGCTGGGATTAACTCAGGACAGTTCAGGTGAAAGCAGCAGGGGTAGTCACAGAGCTCAAAAACATGGCATTTGAGGAAAAAATTATAGACATGTTTAGTTCAGGAAAGAATGAATCTGGGGAATGTGTAGCAGCCTTCAGACGCACTGAAGTTTCTTCACAACAGATATTAACAAGTTGTTCTCTTAGTTCCCTGGGGATGCAGCAAGATACAATAGACATAAATTGCAGCAAGGCAAAAGTTGCTTAGACATTAAAAATTTATTCTAGTTCTAGACAGCATGGGAGGCTGTGGGGAAGGTTTGAATCCGTTGGGGGTGTTTCAGGTATAAGATGATCCTGCTCTGTTGCAGAAAGATGGACTAGATGCCCATTTGAGATCCCTTCTATTTTTGGACCTGTCATTATTTTTCCATAAAGCCATAAATCTCTTAATCAGCTGCCCCACATTTATAACTCTTACCAAGAAGAACACATTATGCAGTGAAATATTTGCCGTACTGTATTGCTCACACAGATTAACTATTTGACTATCCAACCACTGTTTTTTGTAATTGCTAAAACATACATGTGTATTATGTTATTCTTATATTTTGTATACTTATAAGTAGTATAGCATATCTGCCACACAGAAAAGAGGTTCCTGAGCCTTTCTGTGAAATTACATTTCATACTTGACAAAACCTCAGCACCTAAGGCTCTGCAGCTGCACCACTTTCTTGGGGCAACAACAGCAATTCCCATGCTGAGAAAGGAAGGCAGTGGTAGAATATATCTGCAGCTCACTTCCAGGATGTATGCATAGATGAAAATAGGAAAGGATCCATTGGATGGTTTATTTCCAGTCTGTGCTTAGTGTCTCACCTCCTCCAAAACAAGAGAATACCCTGTCTCAGGTACTGTGTTTGTGGTAGACCTAGTGGGGAAAAGAAAAATTCATCAGGACTGTTACAAACCTTTTCACCTCCATGCCTTTGACCTGCCTTTTCCTGATGAAAGCATAATGTATATGAGACAGAGAGAGAGAAGGAAAAAGATCTGCAAAACCAAGATGTTCTGCTGCTTGCAGAGTTTTTTCCTGGAGCCAAATGCAAGGAAGGGTAACAAGTATGGTCACATCACGTGCTGCACTAGGGGAGGGCAACCAGCACTACATGAGGAAGGTGGTAGAAGAAATCTGTACCATGTGAAGGAAATGCTAAGATGATGTAATTTTAGATAAGCTTCAGTGTCTTGAATTTTACTTCAGTCTTTAGATGTTGCTTAACAATGTCTCTTCATGGGTGCTTTACTGTGGAAATGGTGGACTGTGTAGAAGCTCTTGTGTATCACATTTCAGGGGTGGTTTTTCTAATATATCTGTGTGAAAATGAGCAATGATGCTTTGTTTTAGCATATCACACTGATAACATCTGGAGATGTATTACCAGGCAACAGCTTTGTTAATCTTCAAAGCGTTTTATGAGCATTAACTAATGAATCCTCATGTCTCCCATACATTAGCTCATCTTTTTCAAACAGAGAAAGAGGCCCATTGATCTGCCCAGAACATGCAGAAGAGGTAGTGTCAGGTCTGGAATTAAAATTTGGAAGTTTGTTGTTTCTCAGGCAGAGACGATGATGAATTTAAGGCTGTGTTTTGGATTGAGGCTGCCCATTGAAGGGTAAGCAAAGCTCAGGGACCTGCATTCAGTCTGTAGAGAACAAAGCATTCATCAAATTAATGGGTTTTTTTGCCCTCCCTCGGTTCCCTTCCCTCCTTTCTTGCATTTTTCCAATGAGGTTTGGGTAACTGATGCTCAGGGGCTGCTCTGCAGAGGAGAGAGTTTCCCCAGAGCTACCCCAGTTTGCCTGGCAGTGCTGGGAAAGAGGCGACCACGGGGAATGCAGCAGCGCACTGCTGCTCCTCTACCACCACCCTGTGGGCAACCCTTCTGGAGTTCAACCTCCTCAGGATGATGGTTCTCTCTTCCTCAGTGGTGAGGAAATGTTTCGTCATTCTTAAAGATGTTATGAATCAACTTCTCATCTGAATACATGACAGAAAGCCAAAATATGAAAAATCGTAATGCATTCACCCAGGACATGTAGATGAGGAGGTGGAGGGTGCTGCGTCCTGCCGCGGAGCTCAGCTGCATCGCCACACTCTGCCATCCGGCTGCTCCTGGGCAAGGTGGTAGAAGCCTCTTCCTTTTTCCTAGTGAGGGGGATTTGAGCTGGATGGATATTTGCATCTTGTTTGAGTTACTGAAATAGTCTCACTTCATTTCACAGACCACAGTCTCATGTCTGGGGGTCCCTGTGAAAATGCCGACCCGTTCAGGTTTACCGCCTTCCCCAGTCTCTCACCTCCCATTTGCATTTGTTTTCCACTTGGATAAACACTGCCTGTTCACTGTGCTCTCTCCCTGACACTCACGTTTCACAAAGCCTGAAGGACATCAATTTATGTGTGCTGATGCTAGTTATATCTTTTTTAGCATCGGTTTGTAAGAAATACAGTAAAGCTGCACAATAGGCTGCTCAGAGCAGGCTGGGAACTGTTGGCAGCGTTTGCCATCTCGTGGAGGACCATAGAAATAGCAAAGTCAGACATGTCTTGCTGTGGTACCTGATGCCTGCTATGTCCCCTCTTGACAGAGCCTCCTCGGTGGATAAAGAAGCCCGAAGGTGCTGTTTACAGCGTAGGAATGAATCTTGTGCTCCTCTGCGAAGCTATTGGCAACCCAGAGCCAACCACCCAGTGGAAACGTAACGGGATGCCCATCGACAGTAAGTGCAAGGTCCAGTGTCCTCCTTCAGCCGGTGGCTGGGAGGGATGTACCTGTGTTGCTTCTGATTAGAGGGAACCCACAAATCCTGATGCACCAAATGATGTCTGGTTTGAGATATATTTTAGTGTGAGTTCATATTGTTCCTATTTATTTACTTAGTAAAGCCTGTGTTTAAATGTGATCTTGAAGAGAGCAAGAGTGAAAGCTGCAGAGTGTGGGGTGGTGATACCCATGAGCTGCTGCCTCTGCCTCACCCTGAAACACTCACATTTTTTGGAGAGCTGGGATAGTTTATGTTCATTGGGGGCTCCTGATCTTTCTTTGTGCTTCTGAACATGCACAAATGACTGTGTGGCTGGGGAGCACAGGCCCTGCTCCCTGGTGTAGTAATATTATTGCTACCATTTGGAAACATCTGCTTGGGGATTTTACTGGAAATTGATGCTCTAGAGCACTTTCTTTAGGTGACAGGACTGCTGGCAAAGGCAGTGCTCTGAAGCTTCCTCTCCAACTGTTGAGCAAGATCCTGGTCTGATCCTGAAGATATGCTTTGTCTTTGACTTTCAAGCAGTGCAGAGACTGTGAACTCTGCAGTCACGGTGTTTTCTCCATCTCTTGACACAGTCTGGGTCATAGAATCATAGAATTATAGAATAATTAGAATGGTTTGGGTTGGAAAGAACCTTAAAGACCATTGAGTTCCACCCCCCTGCCATGGGCAGGGACACCTCCCACTAGCCCAGGTTGCTCAAAGCCTCACCCAGCCTGGCCTTGGACCCCTCCAGGGATGGGGCATCCACAGCTTCTCTGGGTAACCTGGGCCACTGCCTCATCACCCTCACAGGTAAATATTTCTTCCCAATACCTAATCTAAATTTCCCCTCTTTCAGTTTAAAACCATTACCCCTCGTCCTATCCCTCCACCCCCTAATCAAGAGTCCCTCCTCATCTCTCCTGTAGCTCCCTTTCAGCACTGGAAGGTACTCTAAGGTCCCCCTGGAGCCTTCTCATCTCCAGGCTGAACAACCCCAACTCTCTCAGCCTGTCCTCATATGGGAGGTGCTCCAGCCCTCTGACCACCTTTCCTGGGTCTTTCCAGGTAGGACCTTCAGAGGGAGAATCTCTGACAGAGAGATCAGCATTACCAATCTGCAGCTCCAGGACAGTGCCGTGTTCCAGTGCGAGGCCAGCAACAAGCATGGCACCATCCTTGCCAGCGCCAATGTGAACGTCCTCAGTGAGTACTCTTCTGGCCTTTCCTGTTCTGTAGAAAATACCTAACTGAAGTGTCCTGTTCTGCTGACTGAATGCTTCAGAACAGCTTGGGCATTGTAACCATGTCATTGTTCTTTTGCATTAGCCCCAGATTTTAAAAAAATATGTTGTCCAAACTAATGCAATAAGCTGTATCATGGGCAATATTACAGGCTTAACATAAATGCTCGTGAGCTTTGATATACTCTTTATTTTAAAAACTGTTGCAGTTGGGCTCAAAAACTTATGAATTCAATTCTACTGAAACCACTGGGGGCTGAATTGTGACCACAACTCTGGTTTTGAATTATTAAGTGTATTGTTAATCTTTAATTTCAGTTGTGATGCTCAGCCTGTTCTTTGACGAAAGAGAGTGATGGGAATTGATTTAATAGGAGAGGTCTCTAGAGGAAGCAGAACTGGGTCTGTTCTCTCTCCTGGAGCACATTGAGGTTTCATGTTCTGACATGTCCAGCAGCCAACCACTGTTATCTTTATCAGTGAAGCTTATGAGAGCTCATTTGCTCAGTACAAGTAGTTCCAAAAGGCAGTAGAAATCCCATTAAGTGGCTGAGCCTCTGACCTTTGCTGGAAAAGGAGATGATGCAGGGACAGTATTTAAGTTCCCAGTCCTGCAATGCAGTGCTGCTTATTTTGCATTCTCTTTTGCAGATATTGCTCCCTTAATACTGACCTCAGATGGTGAGAACTATGCCACAGTTGTGGGTTACAGTGCCTTCTTGCACTGTGAAATTTTTGCCTCGCCTGCAGCAGATATTAGATGGTAAGCCACTGATAACTGAACTTTTCATGTGAAACAAGTTCATGCAGGCTCCCCAAATTTAAAAAAATGTGTCACCTATTATTTTTATGGAGTTAAAATTAGAAATTTATAACAAACTGTATATAAGTATTCTGTGTATAAATCCACTTTCAAGAACCCTGAAGAACTGGTTTATAAAAAACGTTAATGAAAGTCCTCAATACCCGTGTCAGACAAGTGCTGGGATATTCATTAGACCAAGCCATGCTTGGTATAGCCAAACCCCTCCTACAGCTTCATCAGCCTTAGTTAATCTTGGCAACTTTCAAAGTTTGGACATATTACTGAGGTGGAAACCCAATGACTTACTGAGCATATTTACCTGTAAATGGTTCCATAGGGCTGGAAATCACAGAATTGTCATAGCGCTTGACAGGTGTATTAAAATTGCAGATGACAGCTATAGATTAATGACTCAGACAGACTAGTTCAAAGACTTTGCTAGATGCTGTCAGTGTGGGTTTGGTTTGCAGGAAGTGTTACGATTTGCCTGTGCACGGGTAAAGTGACTTGCTAAGCTTGACTTGGTCACTCAGTGTTAGAGCTGAGACTACCTCCCAAAATTCCTGTGTCCCTGCAGTGTCTGTTAACCGTGCAGTAACAGATCCTGCGGCCCTAGAAATAACCCATAACTATTGTTATCCTATTTAGGACTAAGGATGACAGCATAGAGCCACTTTCAACACTACGCTATGAGTTAAATAAGAATGGCACCCTAGAGATCAAAGAAACAACAAAGGAGGACTCAGGATCATATGCTTGCTGGGCTGCAAACTCCGTTGGAAAAAGAGCAATCACTGCTAATCTGGATATAAGGGGTAATGTCTCACTTATGAAAGGAAAGACCTTTGACATCTGCTAAGATTCTATACATAAAATGTTCAGTAAATAAGTAATGAGTAAATATTCAGTCCAAAATACGGACTTATTCTGTGAGAGTATAAATTCTCTGTGTACAGAGACCTGAAATTGCCTCAGGTCTCATATATATGCAGCAGTTAGATTGTCTCCTTTTTGCTGTGTGATTTCTCCATGCTCGTAGGTGATATTTACTTTCTTCTTGACACTTCCAGAAGCTGCATAAGCCACAAAAAAATTGCAGTTTACTTCCCAGAGCTATTCACTTTATTACCTTGAAAGTATTTTCCCTCCTTCTTGCCATCAGCCCTGTTGCACTCGAGGTTCTTGAATGGCTGTTGGGAGCCCAGAGCCTTCCCTGCACTCGGGGGCTGGGTGGGGTTCTGGCTGAGCCGGACAGGGTCCTGCAACTCCCCCAGCCATGGGCTTCCTCCTTCCCTAAACCTGCTTCCCGTCTCTTGATCCAATCCCAAACTGAGTGAACGTTGGAAGCGAACACCAAGCACGATGGATTAGAGGATGCTGCTGGTTTGAGGGATTTGCAGTGGGCCTTTACCTTATTATCAACTTGATGAGTATTTTTAAATAGAGAAAAAAATTACTGAAATACATTTACTCATACATTTCATATACATACCTAGTGCTGTAATTCTGTTTAAAGAGATTTGTTTGGGTGGTTGGACAGGAGGGTTTTTTTCCCAGGTGGGGTGACAGTAAGTGGACAGCTTCTGTCCTGCACACAGGTTAAATTTAGTAGGTTGCACACAAATTTATTTAGGATTTAGGGCTTGCTAATAAAGTAAAATTTCAATACTCAATTAGCAGAGCCCAAAAGGACTCTCGGATGTGGCTTTGCTGTGACAAACTTCAGAAAGAAACACTCTTTTTGTATTCTGTTTCCACCCACTCCCTTTGCTTTGTAAATTTTACAGTGATAATAAACATGAAAATGTACAATGAAATTCTCACAGAACAACATTTCACTGTAAAAAGTAATTCAGCCAACTGCTTTCTTCTTACTTATTCATCTGTTTCTGCATTCAGATTAGAGTCAATTAAAAGAACAAACTTGATTGCAATAATTTTTTCTCACTTGACTTTAATAAGCCTGTAATTTTTCTTGGATTGTTGCCAAAGCCTATTTCAAAAGGCAATTGGACATAAAAATCATATTTGAGCCTTTTTTTATATCATCCATTTCATGACAGTCTGCTAACAAGGATTTTCACCTGTGACTTTTTCTGTGGTTTTGTTTTCTTTTTTTCTGGAGCTCTTTGGTTTGGAGTGAGCTAAAAAAGAATTTTTCAAGACAGAAAATTAAATCCTGGCAAATATCTATTTCAAAAACAACCATCCTTCACTTGAAGTGTTTGTGTAAATATAACAAAAAAGACACGATCCTTGCTCTTAAGGTTGATTTTTATATATGAAGTGCTTGGTGAAAATTTGATGTAATAGTCTCTCTCTCCTAATCAAAGTGTTTTTCTGTGATCAATCAGATGCTACAGAAGTTGTTGTTACTCCGAAGAACCCCCGAGTGTTGAAATCACATTCAATTTTATTGAAATGTCAGTCTGAGTATGATTCACACTTGAAACACAGTTTTAAATTATCCTGGAGGAAAGATGGAGATGAGCTGCCAGTCAACAACACGGAAGATGGCAGGTAAGCAGGGAAGAAACAAGAGTTTTCTTGATCTCAGCTGAATAATGCTGTATGGTGTGGGAACGTGAGTTTCAATAAACATGAGACTTAATAGCTTGAAATGCAAATTTGTGTCTGCAAGAATTCTTTATGCAGTATGTGAATAGATCTGCATTTTACACGCACATAAACACAAATGCATCTGTATGAGTTCTGAGCCACGGCTAGCAAATGTTTCTGGTTTTTACTAACTCTCTCACCATCAGAGCAGAATATTGCCTATATGTTGGTTGAACCCAAAAATACAACCCTAGCCCCAGTGCAGTCAACTGGGGTTTTGTTTCTCCACTTCAGTGGAACTGTTATTTTCCCGTGGTTTATACCTGTTTGGCCAAAGCAAGTCCTTCTAATGTTAAAAGGAATGTAAAACAAATTTCTGGGATTCTGCCTAAAATCATACACAATTAAAAACAATTTTAATGTTTTTTAATGAGGTTTTCTTGTGTATGAGTTTAGGACTTGCAAGGGCAGGCTGAATTTTGCCCTAATCTTGTATTTGCATTGACCTTAAGGGGATGGAGCTCAGCCTTTATTCCATCTGAAGGGTCCCACAGGGGACAATCAGATGTCTTTATTAATTACCACAGAAGAGAGATGGTTTCCTAAATCCTACAGTGCTGGAGAGGTTGAAGATCCTGCTGAGGCCATGTAGCGTGGGGAGATAGCGCCAAGTAAATGCCACATTTGCACCAGAGCCCATGAGCCTGGGCTAATGCCAGCTTCCTCTAGTGCATTGGACATCACACAAGTGGGTTGGGAATGTTCAGTTTTACTCAACCCTGTCAAAAATTCGGACATAAAGTCCGTGTATTTGCCTCATTAATGATGTGCCAAAAGTCTGTGTTCCATGGTTGATATGCTGATGGGTATCAATGTGGCTCTTTTCAGACCGAGCAAGACATGCCAGCTTCCAGCCATGGAGGCTAAATAGCTACAAAATACAAATAATAGTCTACAGCACAGTGTATAATACAGCTACAATTACATTTTAAAATAATAGGCTTAACATGCAATTACGTTATTCAAAATGTCCTGCTACCAAGTTTTTTTATGAACAGTTTTTCAGAGAACAACACTGTCTGTCTCTGATGTGCTTATCTTACATATTTTTTTCTCTTCCTTACTTGTATGTACTTTTTTTTCTTCCCTGTAGGATAATTCTTGACAGGGATACACTGTTCATATCAAGCGTGACACTGGAGGATGAAGGAGTTTACACGTGTGTGGCAAGCACTTCTCTGGACAGCGTCACAGCCAAATCGCAGTTGGTTGTTCTTGGTAAGAGGATATTTTCTTGGCACGCACACAGCTCCGTGCAGTACATCACGCCATTGCAGCACTTTTCTCTATTTGCTTCTTCTGCCCAGGTCAGTTACAGAGCCTCAATAACCCAGTTTCACAGAGGTGTGATTTACTTCTCACTCATTAGCCTCAGTTGTGCTATCCTTGTGTCTCCTGGAAGGGGGATGCTGACACAAACATTTCATTTATATTTAATCAGCTTTGTTATACCTCAGATGAGACAGACTTTTTTCAGCTCAGGAGTCAGCCCCAATAGCTGTAGGAGCTTGCCCAGGCTGGAAGGTGTAATAGCACATTAAGAATGGCTCTGCTTCTGCTTTGAAGTCCTTGTCAGTCCTTCACCCCACTTTACTGGAGATTTGCACACAATTTACCACTTGGACTATGTTTTGAAGAAGACATAAGGCCAGTATTTAGATATCCAAGTCCTCTGAAGATCAGTGAAAGTTAAACACTTAAAAGGATTAATTAGCTCTGTGAACCTGAGGATAAATTATTGTCCAGTGGCAAACGGCAAGTTCACAGCAGAGAAAACCCTCAACCCACAGAGCCTGAAGCTTGACCTTATGTGAGGATCCCTAGGGACTGCCACCCTTCCTGAAGGACCACTTGAAACTAAGAGGATGAACTTGTGCTGTGGTGTGCAGTCCTTTGCACGTGTGCCTAAAGGCATCAGCCAATAGCTAAGATGCTGTTTTGTGGTTTAATTTCATTACAGTTTGCTTCGTTTTACATTTTTGTTTATTTCTGGCAGTGATTGCAACATGAACTAAGACAATTGGACCTTCAAGATGTTTTCACACTTTAGATGATTGGTATTTTTCAGTGAATAGTGAATTAAGAAAATGTTATGCACATTATTTATGCTACTGTGTTCCTCAGTGCTGTATAATTCAAAATGTTTGTAGACCATTCGTTACGTTACTTATGAAAATTTCATGAAGCACTTTATTCCCTTTAAAAAGGTGACTTGCAGAAGAGGAAAAACAGTCTTGTGCTCTTTTCCCCCTGTTTATTGTGTATAAGAAAGATCTTGGTGGATTAATAATATTTGTTATTGTCCAAATTAAAAATTCAGGCTTCTTTTGCAATGAAGGACTTGTGAGATGGTTCAAGAACTAAATACGGCACAGGTGGAGACATCAGAATATGGGCAACTAAGAGCAAAAGAAATCTTTAGTTAGAATATTTCTAAGTGTTTGTTCTATGATTAATGAACAGATGGAGGGATATCTTTAAGATGCACCATTGCTGTCTTTAGATTAATATACTGAATTTTAACACCAGATATGCTCCAAGAATAGAACAGCCCTGATTTTTCCAGGTACAACAGAAATAGGGGACAGAAATGCAAATAAAACTAAAAGAAAAAACCCCATCCCAAATATAACCTTTTAAACTTTTTGATGTACCCAGAGATAAAGAAGAAAACTCTGTATTGTCGTTTAAAAAAATCAGTAGAGACACAATGAATTTCTTTCACAATGCCAGAGACAGTCTTGGTGCTTGAGGTAGCTGTTTTCCCTATAAGAAATGACCCCATCAGGCAAAAATGTAGTTGGGGCATTGGGGCAGCAGGAAGATCTTGTTTCCTTGCTCTGCACATTTTTTCAGATTTTGAAAAGCAAGCCCTATGTTTAGGGAGGGGGAGTGTGTATGTGTGAGTTTGGAAGGATGAGGGGTTACCATCAGCCCCCTACAGTGAGAATTCACTCTTTTACATCAGACCCTACACATTTCTGTTAACAAATTAATCCAATACAGTCAGGCTGCAAACTCTCAAGGCAAGCCATAAGGAAGATAAACATCTGTAAGTCTGGATCTGCTAAATTTGAAAGTGTTTGTTCAATTACAGGCAATCTGGCAAACAACCCATGCCACCGATCACCTCCTCTGTCCCTAATGCTGTTGAGGAACCAGGTGGTGTTGGGGACATGTGCCCCCCCTTGCCTACTTCAGGGATGCTGGTTTGAAGTTTTATCAGGACCTCACTCAGCCCAGGTTAAGGGGCAGGAACCACATCCCCAAAAAGTGAGCTCTGGGAGCATCACGGTAGTCCCATGCTCAGGGCTCGCGTAGTCCCGCACTTGTACCAGCCACCACCAACTGACTCTGATATATTCTTTGGACAGCATTAGTTGAGCTGGCAGGCAATGAATTTTCTTGTTTCTTTTTAATATAGATCCCCATGGCAGGGATAATGAGTGTTATCCTTGCACTCCTACTCTAAAAGGCCAAGTTCGATAACTGTCAGAGCTGAGTCACCTTCTACCACTCCGGTTTGCACCAGAGTAAATCCAAGTGATGCTGATATAACTTTCTGCTAAGAGCAGTGTCAATATCTATTAATGATTCAATAGATCTTAGTGTTGATTTGCAAAGAAAAATCTGTTGCTGCAAGCACAGTAATGAGAGTAGATGGAAATGAACTCATGAGGGGACATTGCATTTATAAGGGAGAAAGCAGGACCAGAGGGTTCAGCTCGGTTTTCTGCCATAAAAAGGATCTTCAAAAGGAATTATCACTTTCCTAATTTTATCCACTTTGGAATCAAAAGATGTTTTACCCCCATTTTCACTGAGCTTGCTCTTCCAGTCCTTCAGAAAATGCCTAGACAAACAGAAATAGCTTGCCATGCTCCTGACACTTCTTCATTATTTCTCAGATGTTCCTGATCCTCCAGAAGACCTTCAGCTGTCAGAAAATCAAAACCGAAGTGTTCGACTATCCTGGAAAGCTGGGGCCAGTCATAACAGCCCTATTAATGGTAGGAAGGATTTTAGCAGCATCATCTCGTGCTATTTAGCATTATGGCACGTCATGGCTGTTAGAAGAAACAAACCATGCTCACAGCCATACTTAATCGGTTTTCCTATGACAGTTAATTTGTTGTAAGTTAATTTCCATCCTTGTTATTTATAAGCCTTTTATTCAAGTTCTGCCTTTTTTTCTTTTGCTTTGTTTCTTTTCCTCTCCAGAGTCCATTATAGAGTTTGAAGAGAACCGGTGGGAGCCGGGGAGGTGGCAAGAGCTAACCCGAGCCCCAGGGAATGACACCACTGTCCTTTTGGCGCTGGCCCCATATATGAATTACCAGTTTCGTGTTGTGTCGGTGAACGTTGTCGGAAGGAGCCAGCCTAGTAAACCATCGCTGCGCTATGCAACTCCACCGGCTGGTAAACACTGCCATCTAGTTTTCTGACTATTCCTATTTTTAGTGTTCTGCTGGGAATAACATTACCCCCCTGTGCTTCAGAGGGGATGTAAAGGCATCCGGGTCACTTGTGCTGCTTTCACTGCTCGGTAGCTGCCCAGGGATGCCAGAGAGAAGAGTTGACCCTGCTGTGGATGGCAGAGGGCTCCTACCACCCTCTAGCATGTCACGTTCCTGAGCTCTGCTGATTTTGCACCTCTAAAGCCCGTTGCAGCCCTCTACAGACAAGCAGTTGTTGGAGAGGATCTTTGAGGTTTATGGGGAGCCTTTCAGCAGTGCTAAGCTTGTAAAAAATCTCCATTCACGGTTCATTTCTCACCATGACAGGAAATGGTGTGTTCCTGAAAGTCATTTTGGAGGCCAACTGTTCAGCACAGCATTTGCATTCCACAGCATTTTTCTTTCTTTTTTTCTCCCTTTACTTCAATTTCAGGTCCTTCTTCAGCTTTTGAGCTGTGTGCATCCCACTAATGATATACCTGCTGTTTACGATCCCCATGGGGAGAAAAATCACTTCCTCGTAATCCCTCTACATCTGGTGGTTTGAAATCCAAAAGTCACAGTTTCTTGTTAGCTAGTGGCTCCAACCAACAAGGGCACTTAGGAATTAAAACTGCATAAAGAATGTGTTTTCCATCACAGCAGCTTTGCTGATCCAAGTAATTAATCTTGTGAATGTTTTTTGTTTAGGTGACTTTCACTCTCAGTAATAGAGAAATAAGAAATAATTTTGCATCCATTTTTTGCATTGAAATATTAAATGCAAATTAAAAACAGGATGTGCAAACTAACCTTGTCACCTGTGTGGTTCTAGCTCCAGAAAAGAATCCAGAAAACATCCGAGTTGAAGCTTCTGAGCCAAATGAAATGGTGATGAAATGGGAGGTAAGTCAAATGTGTCTGTCAGTGTTACAGTATCGGTAACAGGTTCTCCCTTCAAGCAGTAGTTTCTAAACTATTCTAGTTATCAGGATGTTGTTTTAATATAAATACAATAAAAAAAATTACTGGATCCCTTGACTTTATCTCCCCTTTCCCTAGTTTTTTAGGAAGTGTTATCAAATTCCATAGGTAGGACTCTTGATGCTCTTGAAATCAAAGATAAAGTTGTTATTGATCTAAATATGTTCATCCCCCAGTTTCACTGTTGTTTCAAAAGACAATTTTTTAAATCTAACTTTCACAGGCTATTAAGAAATATGAGAGTCCTATGAAGCACGGTGATCACTTGACCAAGAGAATGTGAGCTTGAATTTTTACTCAAGAACTAAACAAGCGTAGATAAAGCTCATAAGCATGTGTGCCAAAGGAGTTGCATAAAAGTCTGGAGGGTGGTTTCCAGTCTTCAAATTCCCTGGCTTTTAAGCTTACAGCTTCTGTGCCAACAGTTTAGAAAGATATATATTCTTTAATTTAACACAAATTTCAACAACTGTGTAAGGAAGCATAATTTTTGTGGCTGGAATGAAACACAATTTACATGAGATTTACTTCTCAATCTGCTGCTCGCAGCAAAGAACAATAAATGTTTCCCCAGTGTGAATTCATAGTTTAGGCTATAGTTACACCAGAAGGAGATGGTCCTCAAGGTCTCATGTGGATGGGGGTTTTTGCTGTATGACATAGCTCAGGGTCAGGGAAGACAATCCTGCTTCTTGGAAGAAATGCAGAGTGGTAGTAACCACCATGGCTGGGAAATGCTGCTGTGACCAGCAGCAGGCTGAACACTTTGCTGAACAGAGAACAGGCATTCCTCCTTGCCAGGAAACCCATAATCCACTGCTCAGACAGGGCAAAAGTAGAAGTGAAAACCGAGACTGAAGGGAGAAAATGGGATAGACAGGCTTTGTTAAATATTGTTGAATCATTTAAATGTCTTAAAGGGGATATTCTTTTATTTGTGGTGTGTCCTGTATGCTTTTCAGAGGAAATGAAGGCACTGAACATGCTATTTCTGGCAGACAAAGGCTGCAAAATGATGTTAATCTGCCTATTTTGGATTAAGAGACCAGATGAGCATTACTGACTAGCTTTTCAGCCAAGGATTTGCAGAATTAAGGGAGATCAAAATAAGAGTCAAGCAGTGCTGGCAATTCAACTCCAAACGAGAAGTTATTTTTCAGTGGGAATTTTTTACTTCTTCAGCTTCTCTTGCAAATCCCGTTCCCTGGGATCTTTGCCATGGAGGTGATTCTCCCAGCGGTACCTGTTAGAAAGCTGCCCAGTCTGCTGGTTCCTTTGCCACAGTCATCCCAAAGGTCCTCGTACCTCAGAGCAGAGAAGTGGGAATTTTTGCAGATCCCCCAGACCTAGGTCCCCCCATGCATGAAGAGCATCAAGGGGGCATCACTTTCTGCTGGCACTTGCCATTTCATTTCAGACCTCTGATGCGGCTTGAATACATATCTATATGTATACTTATGTATTTCATAAGTACAATATATAATTCAAATATTAAAAAATAAGCTATATGGTGGGAAATGCCCACAGCTGTTTCAGTGGGCTGAAATAACCCTCATCGTTTTTCGGTAGTGCAGGTGACCGGTTAACTTTATTAATTAAAGAAATACCTTTTCAGAGAAATAAACTCAACTGGAGCATGTTTCATGACAAGCTGTTACTATACATCTTCTAATATTTTATAAATTAATGTTAACTAGATAGGAACCATGCTGTGATGAATTCTTCAGCTGATCGGTTAAAAAGAGTAGCGCAGCAGTTGCACATTAAAGGTCCAGGCGTATTTTCAAGCATTTGGTGTGTATTCAGAACAAATCTAAATTTTAATGACCCAACTTGCTGTGCTACATAAAATTCTAAGATAAAACACAGATTTTAGCTGTACTGAAAAGCACACATAGACTTATGCCATTTCAGTTATGCTAAAAGGCATGCGGTTTTACATCACACAAAAAAACCCCCAAAGAAAACCTGTGGCAAAACAGAAACTGGTGTATGTTTTATGCAGAAATATGTCTACTAGAAGTTAATCTAGTTTTAATCCAACTGTTTCTCTGCCTTTCACCCACCTTCCTCTGGAAGTCATGACATTTTTCATCCAGACATCTTAAAATTAACACAAAAGCAAAAAAGTTAAAGCTTTCTTTTTTCCCCCTTTTCTCTCCCAACATCGTAACATGCTCTCCAAAATTATTCCCCCCCTCCCCTCAGTTGCTGTTTCATGATTACTGGAACAAAGGCACACGGGATCTCTTTTAACTTCTTCCGCAGCCATTGAAACCCATAGAGAGGAACGGGCCAGGTCTGGAGTACAAAGTCAGCTGGCGGCAGCGGGGGGTCGAGGCGGACTGGAACGAGGAGACAGTGAAGAAACATTCTCTTACCCTGCGAAACACCCCCACCTTTGTGCCTTATGAGATCAAAGTCCAAGCGGTAAATAATTTAGGATCTGGTCCTGAACCAAATGTAACCATCGGATATTCAGGGGAAGATGGTAAGTAGCGGAAACTTTCATGTAAAAATACGGTGCGTGGGGAATTCTTGTGATGGAAAATGATCGGATATGGAGTGGCAAATTAGGCAGCCCACGGCCAAAACTGCTTAAATGCCAGCACTCAGTGTGAAGTTCTGTTTGAGACACAGATACAAGTGATGCTGGGTACCATGGATGCCAGCTTGATGGAGTTTGAGGGTTTTTTGGAAAGGTCACTTGTGCATTCATTAATCTCAATTGCTGGCTTGATTTGAATGCTTGTTTGAAGGCCACAGTCCGTAAGAAGTCTGTGAAGTATAGCAGTCGTTGTGTTGTACTTGGTGAGAAAAAAATCTTTAGCTTGTCTGGAGCCTGATTCAACAGTTTAACACTGGCAATTAAGTACAAACACTCAGGCACTGGGCATTGTAAATGAATTTGTAGATGATGCTGTATTCCCATGTATGCTGGGTGTTACCTTGTTCATTGTGTCCTTGAAGAACGGGTTCTCTTCTCCAGCCTGGTTTTCTCTCCAGTGGCTTTCTGTGGCTCCCTGGTGACACAGCCCCATCTCCAGCCTCTGGGTGTCTCTGGAGAAGTCTTCCTCCACAGTGAGGCTTTGCTTTGAGTCTACTCCTGCTCCAAGCCTCCTCTCTGGGTCTTCTCAGTGCCTGCCCATATCTTATTTTGCACTCTACCTGTCCCACAGTGTGTCATCCAGGCCGGACAAAACAAAGAGGCTTTCTCCCCTTACCTCCCACTTTCACAAAGCAGATGCCCTGGGCTGCTCTGAAATCACAGCAGCTGTTTATGATCCCCACCCTTTGCACATGCTCTTGAAGCTCCAGCTTCATGGTGGGCTTTAATAATAATTTCCCATTAGGAGAGGTGAGCACGCAGGAGGATTGCCTTGTGAATAGAATTAATGCCGGAGCTATGTGGGATGTGACAGCCTGCTACATCCATGGGACATATAATGTCACTGCTGAGGCCACCCCAACATATCTGAACAGCTGCTTGTCCCCTTTGGTGTTTACTGCATGGCTACAGAAGACATTTGGAGGACTGGAAATGTATGCAGCTGCAGTGAAGAAATGCCAAGCCTCACTTTAGGAAGCAACCCAGTTAAGCACTAACACCACCAAAAAAAAAAAAAAAATTTTTTTTTTGTAGGATTTAAGGATTTAAATCGGCAAGGGAATAAACAACATGGTGGCCAGCCAGCCTGGGGTGCCAAGCTTCTCTGATCCCACACACAAATGCCTATTGAATTTGCAAATGTTTAGCAGCAGGAGCTGGGAGCTGTTGGCAAAGAGGGGCCAGGAGCACCAGTGAACGATACACATTTCAGATCTGCAGATTAATTTTATTAAAGTCAGAACGTTCTTATCCCATGCAGAATCTGAAGTCTTTAAGTTGTTTTCATAAGAATGCAATAAACCGACAGTTTGAATGGCCTTTGAAAAGTCTACAGTGGATTAGGCAACTAAGACAGCCATGTGTTTGCCACTTACTAGAACGACCAGCCAGCCACATCCTTTATTTAACCCACCACGTCCTGCAGCAGTCACTCTCCAGTCACAGTAGTATGAGGGCTGCTGCTCCCGCCTCTCCACTTGCTGCAGCTTCTTGCAGAAGCCGTTATGCAGCACCGTGATCTGTGGTAGGTGATATGAAACTGTGTTGTAGTTTTAGCCTAGCTGGCAGCAAAAGAATACGACACTGCTCACTCACCCTCCCTCTTCCCTTCCTCCCAGAAATGGGGGAGAGAATTAAAAGGGGTGAAGGGAAAAGAGACTGTTGGGTAAAGATAAAAACATTTTAATAACTAAACTACAATACTATTGAAAATAATAATAATGATGGTGATGATAATAATAATTAGACAAATATACAAAGGAGTGATACACAGTGATACTGCTCACCACCTGATGACCAAGGCTCAGCCCGTTCCCAGATAAGGATCCTGGAGCAGGGAGAGTCCCAAAACCTCAGTCATGGAATAGAGATAAGAGCCTGAGTGTCCAAGAGAGACAACCCCAGACAGAGTTGGGATAAGAACAATTTAATAACTAAACTACAATTATATTGGAAATAACAATAATAATAATGGTGATAGCAATATAGACAAATAGACAAACGAGTGATTTGCAACGGCTCACCGGCTCACCACCACATGACCAAGGCTCAGCCTATTCTGGTAACGATCCCGGAGCAGGGAGAGTCTTAAAGCCACAATCCCATAATGGAGATAAAAGCCCAAGTGTCCAAGACTGAGACAACCCCAGGAGAGGGGAGACCCAGAGGAAGACAATCCAGAGCAAGAGAGAGCCCTTCCAGACAGAGCCTCACCTCTACACTGGGCATGCCGTGCATGGTATGGAATAGACCATTGGCCAATTTCGGCCTCAATCCTAAACCTAAGGTCGAATCCTGGGCTAGTAACTGGGGCTGTGCTCCCTCCCAGCTTCTCCTGCCCCTGCAGACACGCGCACAGCAGAGAAGCTGGAAAGTCCTTGACTGTCCTGGCAGCAGCTCTAACCATCAGTGTGTGATCATCTTCTCCTCAGCACAAAACCAAACACAGCCTCACACTAGCTGCTGTGAAGAAAATTAACTCTGTCTCAGCTGAAATCAGGACAAACGGTCAGTAGAGTTGCTGTGATAACCACAGACGTAAGAAACATTACTGGCTTTACAGAGGGAAGCAAAGCCTAAGGCAGGCTCTCTGGAGCACTCCTCTCATTGAGTGAATGCACCAAGATCTGCGTCATCAACCCCTGAATGGACCAGCTTGATGTTTGCAACTTGCTGAGGGCTTCCTGGTGTTTCACCAGCTTAACACTTCAGTGCTGGGAATGGTCTTGGTGCTAGTCAGATGGGAGAATCCCTGCTGCACACCCAGAGGGGGGCAATGGGAAGGTTTGGTGGACATCTTTCTTCCCCTGTAGAGTGTATGGCAGGCGAGAGGGTGAACACTGGGAATAGAGAGAAAGAAGCTCTGCAGCATGTTTGTTTTCTTTATGTGTCTGTGATGGATCTAATTTTATATCTATCAGTGGAAAATCTTCCTTGCAATTCGGTTGTCAATGGATCAAGGCCTCTTTTTTTCAAGCACTATAATAGCTTTCTGTAGTGATGAAAATCCTACTGTTTAATGAGCTTAGTTGTAAAATGAAATTGATTATAAAAAAAACCCCTTTATGATTGCCTTCTTGAGTGCTATGTTAATAATTTTTTTTATTCTTCTCACTGCTGTAAGCATTACTTGAAACAGGAAATAATAAATACTGGTGTAGAAATTCATATGTCCCAGTGCACCTGTATTCCAGCCCTCATCAGAAAGCCCTGACATGGCAAAATAATGTTTATTGGCCCATTTCACCCACCGGATGCAGGTAGAATGGCTTTTTTCTCACCTGCAGTAAGACTGCATGAAGTGCCACAGCTTGAGCTGGAAAGCTAAGCCCTGTAGCTGTGAACAGTGTGAAACTGAGCTCTTGTAAGTGTCTTTAATATGCAATACTTTTGTTTTTACAGTTCCAGATGCTGCTCCTTCTGGCGTATCGGTGGATATTGTGAACAGCACACTGGTCAAAGTCTTCTGGTTTGGAATACCAAGGGACAGAGTTCGTGGACATTTAAGAGGCTATAAGGTTACTAATTTATCTTTAAATATTTGTGTATAACTGAATAAACTACTAAATGAATCCCAGATCAAGGATAGATTGCAATCTCTCATTTCTGGGAAGATGAGAGAAGGCAATATTGTGTTCAGCCCCATACAACACAATTTGTTATAGAATTGCCAATCTCAATGCAGGTCAGTTGGTGGAAAACAAAAAGTATGCTGGATGGAAAAAGGCATCACCCAGAGAAACACTTCCTAACATTTGTAGGAGACAGAAACTATGGGATGATTCCTGGTCTAGAGCCCTTCAGTGAATTCCGCTTAAGTGTTTTGGCTTACAACACCAAAGGAGATGGCCCGGAAAGCTCCCCCATTGTGTTCGAAACTCCAGAAGGAGGTAAGACAAAAGGAGAATATGGGATGGAGGGACATAAACAAAAATCATCCATATAACAAGGCAAGTTGATTTAATAAATTAAAGTGATCGCAAAATCTCCAATATTCATAAAACCCTTCACTAGGTGTTGAGCTAAACTACATGCTCATTTAACAAGTATGTGTAGAGACAGACCTGTCCAGTCCTCTCTGTAAGCCAGCCTCTGTATCTTCCAGTCCCTGAACAACCACGTTTTCTAAGGATCCTGAACTTCGACAAGGACTCTGTCACTCTCTCATGGGGACTTCCCAAGAAAGCAAACGGCCACCTTACTGGTTACATTTTGCAATACCAGATAAGTATGTGTTTGTTTTACTTTGATTTTAGAATTTAAGCATTATTAGTTTTTTGTTTTTTTTTTTTTTTTAAAAAAAAAGTTTACATGTGCACAGTTATTTAAACCAGAGGCTGACGAGAAGGGCTCTTTCTGAGATCCCTGCAACAGCCATAGCATCAGAACAGCGTGTTTTGAGCTGCGATGTGTGCACAGCCTGCTAGAGGGCAGGCCAAAGTCATCTTCCAGAGCAAACCATATGCTTTTCGGACGTAAGATCGCATTGCTGCCATACCCTGTTCCACATTTATAGACTAATTCAATTATTTCATATTTGCAAATTATACCTAATACCCTAGTTATGAAGACCCATAAATTTTAGGTGCATTTTACTGAAGTGAAACTCATTCAATGCAAAATAATTTGTGATGAGAGCACTTCAGTGACATGTATTCAGATGCTCACATTATATCTGTGAGCACCTTCTCCCTGTACACCTCAGCAGAAATGCAGCCAACTACCACTTGGGTCATGTTATTGAGCAACCACATTGAGAAACAACTAAAATACCAGAGGTGCAGAAGACTTTCTTTCATGCCTATGAAAAACTGAGCAGCTGGGACACAGACTTTGAGCAGATAACCTCTGGCAGGATCCAGGATTGTACCCAGGCTGCCATGACACCAGCTGGTGACAATTCAGGGTATTTAAATGACCTTTGAGGATGGAACAGGATTCGACTGTGCCCTATTCACAAAAAAAAGTCCACATACTTTTCACTTATCTCTCTGCTGATAGCAGAATTGCTCAGTTGCTTTTGCAAGCACGGGCTGAAGGCTGTATCTTCCCTTTGATGATAACAGGTGGATGTGGATGTGGATCCATCTATTTAGGCAGCTTGGGAGGGACAACCCCTCCTTCAGCTGCCAGTTGTGCCAAGACAGAGCAGCGCAAAGCGGAACAGCCATCCGTTCTCTTGCTTGCAAAAGTTTGCAGATGTTTGGAAGCAAAAAGCAATTCATAGATATTTAATGATCTAGGAGACAGTAGGTTTTACCTCCCACTCAGTATGTGCATATCTAGAATCATAGAGCTTTTTAAGAACAGTAATAGCTCATCAGGTCTTTGGAAGATTGACATAGAGGAGATAAATCCTATTTAAGTGCTTGGCAGGAAGGTGAGAGATGCTTATTCAGACTCCATCCTTCCTCCTTATTGCTGAGTGCCTCCTTTGCAGGAGTGTTCATGACACATTTCATGTTCGTAGCCTTTAGCTGCCGGATCTGACTCAACTGCCTTTTCCCTTTCAGTAAACGAAACACATGAAATTGGACCTCTGAACGACATCAGCGTAGCCAACCGCTCCACGCTCAGCTGGAGGCTCTCGGGTCTCAGCCCCAGCACCAAGTACAAATTCTATGTCAAGGCTTGTACAGTCAAAGGCTGTGGGAAGCCGGTCACAGAAGAAGGACTAACAATGGCTCAAGGGAGTAAGTTAATAGGCAATATGTTTTTATGTGAAGAAGCACTAACAATAATGGAAAAATCTATTGAGAATATTCCAGGCTTGACATTTCCTTTGTAATTAGAGGAAATAAATTTGTTTTTCTTTCCACAAGAACAATCAATGAACTTTTTAATGTAACCATGCAGCCTTCAGAAAAGTAGAGCTTATCTGTTTCATTTTGCTATACAATGCTGTTTCTGTTCCCACTGATCAACTCTTTAAGCTGTGCTAGAATAAGTGAATCGCATTTAGTCACAAACAGAAAATTGACGATCTAAATAATTTGCCCACAGTAATATTATAAAAACAATTTCTGCTCTTGCAACAAGATGGGGGACTCCCAGCAACATTAGGGGCAGCTATTTGGCATGGAAAATCCAGATGAACATAAAGTTGACTGCAGTGCATTTGGTCCATTGTCTTATTATTCTTTTATCAGACTGGAAGTGAGCATTTGTGTGCCACCTATACCCAATCCTAAAACACTGATGTTCAGTGATTTAAAGGAAAATCACAAGCACTGCGTGATAGGTCATCTTTCACATTCAGCTGAAATGAAATAAAATGTACTGTGCTCAGCAAGTCTGAAAACTCTACAATACTGAGGAACAAGTCCTTGCTATTAATCAGAAACCATCGCTGTGCACTTACCACGGGGAAGGAGAAAGAGAATGTGATAAGAAAAAGAGCCCTGGCTTCATCTTTTTTAGCAATGATAACAGTCTGGAACAGTGTTGATATAAAATAGAAAAATGGTCCTTGTTGCACAACATGATAGTGGACTTCTGAGTTGCAGTTGCAGTCTTCAGTTACTGGTAAAACAAGTAGAAAGTATTTTGAACTCATCAAGTCCCAGTTCAGGATCCAGTCATGAACCATCGTCCATTTTCTCAAGTAGTGAAACTCCTTCTCAACTTTCTTGTAGCCTTTGGACTCACTCTAGTATACAGGTATAAGTGTGGTAGTAACTATTAATCAGCACGGTTTAAAACTTTTTCTTCATTGAGGAAACTAAAAGATCCTTTTAATTTTTTTTAAAGCTAAAAATATACAATTTCACCTCATTAATTACTCTTTCTGACCTTCATAGGGCAGCTAGAATAATCTGTTTTGGCCACTTGAAAGTCTGTAACTTCTTTGAATAACCTTCTTGGGTTTTATGAAATGCATCCCTGCCTGATATGCTTAAAAGAGTGATAATGTTGCCATTCATTTTCTTGTCATTCTCTTCTTTCTGAAGACTTTGTTTCAGCAGTGGCAAAACTAATTCTGGTGGAATGTTTGTAGACTAGAGTAGTGCAATTAATAAAAGCCACAAGGGTCCAGTTCTGTGATTAATGTGTGCTCCTTGCTGGTTCTCCAGCCACCCTGAATTAGGACCCTGCATCTGTCACTGAGATGCCATTAGCGTTTTGTGTCATTATTTTGTGTCCTATTGTTTGGACATTTTTCAACTAAACATGATAGGCTGCAAAAAAAATCCCTCTTTTCAGTGACCTTCTTGGGGTTTTAAGCTGTGGTATGGGAAACAAGGCAATTGCTCAAAATTAAAACAATCTCTCTTTTTGAAAAAAGGGAGTGATTTTGAAAGTCAAAGTTTTTCATTTAAAATGACCCTCATAAATGACAGATATGGAATGTGATACCCTCTGAAATGAAACTCTGTGATAGAGCACTCTAAGTTTGTGTTTTGATTCAGTGATTCTATATCCCGTGTGTTCCGATTTTAGTAATAAAAACATAAAACTCTCATTGTTCATTTTAAGTCTTTGAATAGCTTCCACAGCTGTAATATAGCCTTTGCAGGCTCTGCCGTGGGTATTTCAGAATTTCACGATATGTTCTGCCAGGAGAATGGAGATGTCGAGGCTGAAGCTGTGGATTCATTCACATTTTATCATTGATATACTTGATCTACATCACTGCTATTCATTTCATTTATTCACAGTTATCCCTGTTACCATAGTCTGGAATCAGAAAGAAAAGTCAACCTGTTTTTTTTTGTTTTTGTTTTTGTTTTTTTTTTTTAATATATGTACGTGAGTATGTATAATATCACCACTAAAAAAAAGTCTGGATAGGGAAAATTGTGCTCTAAATGATAATTTCACCAGCCTGTAATTTATGCACAACCCGTTTCCTGACAATGAGTTTGCAGTGGCATGAATGACTGAATTTAGGAAAAAAAAAAGTTTCTCTCAGTTAAGTAACTGTAAGTCCCTGCATAGATAACTGGGTAGATCACATCCGTTTTCTACAACAGCAGCACGTGAACGAACCATTCAGATTCAGATTTTTGTCAGGAGGAACACATTGCTTTGGGTTAGCAGCACTTTACCAAAGAGTCAACGAGTGGATACTGATAGGAAAATACCATCTCCTGCTCACATCTCTATTTCTTCATTCTGCATCCTGTGCGTGCCTGGTCAAGCCCTCTGCTCTGCAATACTGCCTCTGTCAGAAGGGGCTGCATCTGGGTAATTATGTACCAGATGAAAACCACCCTTTAATATTTGTCTCTAAGATGAAATGCAGGCCCACTGGAATTAGTAAGAAATAGAAGTAGGATATATAAAAGCTTTAATTTAATAGCATCTTTGTGGCATGACCCAACACCACTGGCGTTGGCAGCTAATACAAAGTCAGTGACATAAAAGGACTCTTTCTTATTAAAGATCTTAAACGCAGACAAAAAACTCGGATATGAAACGCTGATCTACAACAGAAAGGTCTTTTTCAGTTGTTGATAAAATACTGTGGACAATCACAAAGAACCTGGGTGAAGAGATATTTGCATTGTACTGAAAAGTAGCTAATAGTTTTGTTTTTGTGGTTTCTCTTGATCTCATTCCACAGAAGAAGGTATACTGCCTTTAGAAAATGACTTTTATCTCTAACTTTCCATTTTCAGACAGTATTTCTTAAATGACCTACAAACTAATTAACTTTCCCCTTGAAAATGATGATTTCCAAATGGTCATTATCCTTCAGAAGCATAACATAAAATAATGTTCTTACATAAGTGAAAGAAATTAATTTAATATAGCAGACCTGCTTTAACACAAAGCTGCTTTTCATCCAGAGCTACCAGTGTTTCTGGAGGATTACTAAACACATATTACATGTTGAGAATGATTATTGTGTGTCCAGAAATTCAAGCCTTAATGAAAAATTCATCCAGAGGAAACTGTACAACTGTGGTTTTATTTTCCAGAGAAGCCAGAGAATAGAAGTTCACCAGTTTCATTATATTTCAATGGCAATTGGCACATAGGCTTTTGGAAAATCTGAGCTGGAGGGTACTAACCTTTGTGACACACCATAAGATGAGGAGAGTAACCATTTGTTACAAAACATATGGTTCAAGTTCTCTTTTGCCACAGGCACAGTGAAAAAGGAAAAAAACAACTGCCCTAGACATATGTTACCACTAGTATATTTACCAGCAAACCCCCCCAAATATACCCTATTTGCTCACAATTGAGAGAACCTGATGAAATCTTGGTGAAAAGTTTATTTTTCTGTCATTTATGCTACTCCACTCTGCTGCCTCTTCTTAGCTGGAAGACCCATAACCCATCAAATCCCATTGCTAATGGCAGGCAAGGGACCGTCCTGCCAGCCCACGTGCTACACCCAGGCTGGACCAGGAACACGAATACGTGGAATATTGCTATTCCAAACCCCTATCATTTTGAGCAAGAAAAATAAGCATGTTAAATAAAATGTGCTAAATATATCAGTCTTGGAGTACTTGAAGCAAATTTGTGATTAACGCTTGTCTTTGCTAATTTTTTTTTTTTGCTTTTTCCTCTTCTATCAGCCCGCCCCAGTGTAGCCAACACAGAGAGCTAAAGAGAAGCAGCAAGAGATGAACAATCTATAACCTTATTGTCCAAGCTCAGATTTCTCCTACAAATGACAGTCAGTACAACCAGCTGATCATAACTCACCTATAAATCCTTCTCAATAGACTTTACACATGGCAGGTTTACTAATCTCCATATCTTAAAATATTCCCAATTTAGCATGAATTACCTCCTGCACCAAAAAAGCCCAGAAGATGAAGGATACTCGTGATGCATATTTATACACTTTTAATAGCCGGGCAGTAGGGGAAAACTAATGAAAGTTCAACTTTCCATTTATTGCAGCAGATGTATTTAGGCAGGTATGGTTATAAATTAAGATGTTGCCGACAATTAGCATTTAGCTGTTAGGTTGCCATCTTTTTTATATAAGTATATTTTATAATAGCTGTGCTAACTTTTGGAGAACTAGCACTCTTGTAAGTCTTTGGGGGCAGTTTATATTGTTTTTTCCCTTTATACCATAAGCTTCTATAAAAAATGTGTGTTCTGTTGTTCTCATAAATCTCAAAGCCCGGTAGGAATATTGTAAAATTGCAGTTCAGTGTTTAATGTTCATGCAAGTCCCATGGTATGGCTGATAAATAGTGGGGGAAGATGAGAAGCGCTGGTGATATGCCTTTATTACTAATGCTTTTCTCCCTTATTGTAGATTAAAACCCTAACCCAACTGCTTTCAATTTTCTGAAACTAATTTCTGCAGCTCACTGACCTTTCAGTGTGTTGAGCTTTTCCTTATCAGTATATCTTTGCTTTTATTTTTCAGGATGCTACACTGCTTTTTCTATTCTACCCACCAAACCTGCCCCAGTTAGCAATGCTTCCTCCTCTCTAGGTGTTGTGTTGAGGGTGTAACACAGACCAGAAAGAAATCGCATGGACAGAAATCTCATAATCACCCATCACTGGACACCTGTACTGAGTTTTAAAGAAAAAAAAAAAATTGTTTAGTGTTTTGGGATAGGTGATGTTTAACAGTTGAGAGGGTTGATGGTAAATGCCCAGCCCCAGGTCAGGTTGGGCTCAAACCCTCATTCCAGTGGGTGCATCCCAGCCCTGCAGTGGTTGGTGTGCTACCAGGGGCTGATCCAGGTGAACAGGAACCTGGCAGAAAAAGGGGTTATTTTTCAGCCATATCAGTACCCCCTTTCTGCTTCTGTAAAGAGCTGGCCAATCAAAAAGAAGAGACTGGCACAAGGTGGAAATAAATAGGTGATAGCTGTGGACTGGTTGAGTTGGATTAGGAAAATGCACAAGGAACCATGGCTGTGGGCTACTACTGGGAATTTTTACATTTTTGTTAAGCATTTTGCTTACCAGGAATTCGGGAGAAATGCTTCCTACGGAGACCCGGGCTGTGTGCAGATTGGACCGTGTGGTTATCATGTCATGCAAAGTGTTATATGGTATCTAATGCACAATGGGTTGAAGGTTCATATTCATTCTTGTTACTTTACGGATAGTGTTTACATTAAAAACATTTTTCTTATGTCTTGATTTTAAACCATGTAGTTAAAATATATCTGTGGTATCCCGTTGCTTAATTTGCTGTTGGATTAAAAATTATAGCTCAGTTTCACAGACTTCATTTATCAAAAATTACCAATAGATGGATTAATTTATGCTAATAAGCTGTGCTTCAGTATCAGCAGTATTTCAGCTGTATGTGTTCTCTCTGGGTCCCAATGGTCTGCTAATTTAACTGCTTATTGTAATACATGTATACTTGCCTTGGAAAACTTGTCTTGAACTGCTTCTTTGATTGTGCTTGGATTTGTCTTAATCTTTTTTATTTTTCTTCAGCTGTCAGCTAAACCTTAATCTCTGAAAGCTTCTTGCTTTGCTTGTTTAGTAGTTTAAGTATTAATGAGCATTTTTTTACTATCAGGGCTAATTGGTCAAGTCATTTTCAAATTATACTGCATGCTCAATCCTTCATTTAGACTACTTTGGATAAAGCAGGCAAATTAGGCAACTGAACATAACTAAAGAGTTATACTCATATAAATTTATATATTTATAAATTTATATATTAAGTGCAGCCCTCCCAAATGCCTCTCCTGCTGTCGAGGGCAGGCATACGCCCGTGTTGCACCCGTTGGTTGACTGGAGAGATCCCCCATGTCAGCACGCCATTCTGAATTTACTTGTACGAACAGGCTGTGATTCCTAGCCTCTGTAGATGTCCTTTTTTCTGTTCTCCACAAATGCTATTTTTGAAAAACTTGTTTAATACCCTGCAATCTTAATGCAGACAGAAATTGCAGGAGACATTCTGCAAGTAAAAAGGCTCTAAAACTTGGGCTACTGGAATTTTCCTTCGACCTATTAATCAAACTCACCAGGAACATTTAAATATCTAAATATCAATTTAAAAGCAACCTTCAGCTGTATCTACAACAGTGCATCGTGCAGGCATTGTGGAATTTAAAAGGACATGGAAAATCACTGTCAGGAGAGAAATGAGTACAAATCCCGATGTTATTTTTTTCTGTGAGACGTATAAGAATCTATTTCCAGATAACAAGCTGCCTGTGCTTCCCTGCTGAGTTCAGTTCAATGGGAGAACCATCTCATCCCAGATTATCTATACAAAGCAAGACCATTTTCAAGTTGTAATTTTTTAAGCATGCATTAGTTAAAGCAGATCCATAATCCCCCATCAATAATAACTTTCATCCTGGGAAATGTACAAACCCCTTCATAAACATCAGGATTACAACAGTCTGTTGTTTATTTTATCAGATGGAATATTAAAAATTAAATAGGAGAAAGTTTTTTAGTTTACTGCATGCTTTTGAAAATCACATTATCTGATGACAAATGTTAAAAATCTTTGTGTGTCATATTTGTCTGTTATTTACATTCTTTGTAACTGTGCACTTCACAGGCCTTTTGTTCAATGAATACCATTAATCAATATGACTTGAATTCATGTACATTCCATAGGTAAAGGGATCGGCAAGATTTCAGAAGCAGTAAACCCCACCCAAAAGTTTCACCCCATTGAGGCGCTTGAGCCTGGCACTGAATATACAGTTCGTCTAGTGACTAAGAACTGGGTTGATAACAATAGCATTTTTGAAGATGTAATTGAGACAAGGGGGAGAGGTGAGACATGAAACCCTTCAAGGTGATAAAGATTTCTTTTGAATGTAAATGAATGTTGCAGTTACATCACTGTGCAGTGAAAGTGAACCAAAATCATCACTTTGTTCTGTGATGTTTAAGTTGACCCTTGCAATTGAATCCCATGGGAGCATAAACATACCCGTAGTTCTCGGCTGAGTCCTGTGCTTTGCTTGACGCACAAGAGCCTGGAACCATTTACAAACCTTTACAAACCAGTTTTCCCTCCTATGCGATTTTGAAAGGGCAGTGCTGTGATATAATCCGTTTGAAGTGTGCCAGTCCAGCGGTTTGCACGTATCGGGTGCACCTTTAACTCTATTTCTTTCGCAAAACTGCTTTTGCATGAGAGGCTTAACAATCCTCTGTTCAGCTTTCCTGTTTGGCTTTAGTCCTTTAAGTCAACTGCTCTCGCAGAATTACCTTTCCAAAATGTCTGTATTGTGCCTTGTAGACTGTGCATTCCCTTTTTAAGTCTAAAAATGTCATGCTCTGGACGTATTTCTGTCTTGCATTTCTTTAAGCTGAACACAATAAGTAGTGATAGACTGATTCGATTAGGATTCAGTGAAGAAAACATTATGTATTTATATCATAGTAGGGTGATGCCCTTTTACTCTGATTAATTTTATTTTTTTCACTCCTCTTCTGTTTCGCAAAGCCTATGCTGGCATTTACGATGGAATTTCCACCCAGGGGTGGTTTATTGGACTGATGTGCGCCATTGCTTTGCTCACCCTACTGCTGCTAACGATTTGCTTTGTCAGAAGAAATAAAGGAGGAAAATATTCAGGTAAATGGATTTATTGTGCTATGTTCACACGTTAATAACAAGCATCCTTCAGACTTTTATCTCTAGAGGCTGCAAAGCCGCAAGCAGAAACATCCAATTAGGATTTGTAGCTTTTGATAAATATCCATGGAATGGATTCTAATGAATATCAGTGGAACTTGTGCTCTCTGGGTGCTGATCAGAGATCTTGCTAAGGCCTTTGGTAGTGCTCATTGAATCTTCCATTATTTAATCCAGCTGTAGAGTCAGAGCAATGAGTAAGTATCTATGATTAAATATTTGAGTATAAATCTGGTTGCCCAGAGAGGCAATAGATGCCCCATCCCTGGAGGTGTTCGAGGCCGGGGTTGGATGAGGCTCTGAGCAACCTGGTCTAGTTGAAGGTGGCCCTGCTCATTGCAGAGGGGTTGGACTAGATGATCTTTAAAGGTCCCTTCCAACCCAAACCATTCTGTGATTCTACAAACACCTGCTAGCTTTCTATAAAATTAGGAAATGGTCCCAAACCCTTAATGGAAGTATGCTGGTTGTGTCCAGCCAGACACACAGTGTGAGCTGCTGCCCTCTGGGCTGGGCTGTAGGTGATGACAGGTGGTTTTCCCATTGCACCTGGGAAAAGAAGAGTCCACAGTGGAACACGGCATACAGATCTGTGCTTTATTTTATTTGTACAGTGAAAGAAAAAGAAGATTTGCATCCAGATCCCGAAGCTCAATCAATAAAAGATGAAATCTTTGGGGAATATAGGTAAATAGGAGCGGCTTTAACAAGCATTTGTGTTTCTTGGGGTTTTGTTTGTCTCCAGATGTCATCATTATTTAGGACATTTTTTTAGCATGCAATTCATTTTCAAAGCAAACTTCACAAGAGTTGATAATAGTACAAATATAAGGGTATATCCACTATACTTAAATACAGCCAAGTTGGAATATAAGTAAATGTTGATGTATCAGTGGTTATTTTTCACTTGTTTGTTGTTTTTTCTTTCATTTAGCATTGTATGAATAATGTAAATATATATATATATATGATAATTTGGGCTCCTGCTGTAGTGTCCATTGAAGTTAATAGAAACACTGGTTTGTCTTCAGTGGGTTTCTGAACCCCAGTCAGGCCCAAATTGTGTAATATAGGGAACATTCATTTTGTGGAAGAAAACAAAAGTTTGGAATACAGTAAGAGATGGCAAAAAATGCAACAGCTCTCACTACAGAAGTTTCTGTAGAAGAACTGAAATAATCACTTTGGCTGCTTTACAAGAACTGAAGCTTACAGTATTATGTGACTGTGGCATAAAGAAAAAAAACACCATTTCTGAAAAAATCCCACTTATATATACTACATTATTTGTACTGGAATAGGGTTTTTTTTCTGCATAATTTCATCTTTATTTAATTTTTAATGCTTTCTAATGGGACAAATATTTAGAAAGGTAAGAAAGTCCTGAGGTTAATAATTTTGACCCCTTCCTTTCCCCCCAAACTCCAAACTTGTCTTTTTTATAAATAGAAATGCTATGTGCAGAAAAGTTGCAAATATTTTTACTGTATTGATTATATTAATTATTGATTATATGCTGAGGAGGTAAAGTTCAGGTACTTCTCTGCCCTTCCTCAGATAACATTAGCATCCAAATTGGCATTAGTAAGGACTGTAATTAAGTAATTATCTACCTAGTTCAGAGGCCCAAATTTTTTAATCTTTTAATCTGTGTTCCCAAGTTCCCCCCAATGTCACGTTCAGTCAGAAGTCAGGCTGCTTTGGTGGTTCTTCTGCAGTACCATAATGAGGAACAATGAGTGGAAATTCCTTTTCTTTTCTCTGTTTTGGTGGCGGGCCTGTCCTTTTTCATGAAATTACCATTGAGTATAGACTGCATGTGAGCAGATACACTCTGATTCTGCTTTCATTTTTCGCTGTTCCTCCCCTTCAGCAGAGAGAAGCTCTATCAGTTATAGTAGGATAAGATAACAGCAGAACAAATGAAAAAAAAGGGAAAAAAACCCTTTGTTAGTCATCTAAAATCAAATGCTCACAAAGCAGGGAGATATAACCTACAGCTGGTGCCTCATTCCACAACTTGACATCAGTTCACCTACCCACCTCAAAAGAAAAATGAAATAAATAGGCCCTGCATATGGCCCTCTCTTTTGTAAAAGGAAAATGTGTTTTTCTGTAAGGTGCCGAAGGCTTGCCATCAGCACCGATCACTGTATCCCTCAAATCCTTCCCAGCATTTCCTTTTCTTCTCCCCCCCTTCACTTTCTATCCATTCTTCTGTCTGTCCAAGGCAAAAAAGGGGGGAGGGGGAAGGAAATACACATGTAGTTTTCATTGATGTTTGCTTTTTTAACTGATTCCACTGTTGCAATAATCACAAAATCACGTACTTGGGGAATTCAGGTTTGTGTGCATGACCTGAGGTGCACCAGCCCAGGCAGGACTGGCAGGGTCAGAGCATCCTCATCACCCACATAGAAACATTTCCCTCACTCTTCCCTCCTCCTGCTTTCTTTCACAATAAAAGAGCAGTTTCCATGCTTGCAATTAAAAAGCTGGATTTTTGGAAAGGTGTTTCTTTGTTTTGTAGTGACAGCGATGAAAAGCCGCTGAAAGGCAGCCTCCAGTCCATTAACGGGGACATTAAAGCCACCGAAAGTGCTGATAGTCTGGTAGATTATGGAGAAGGGGAGCAAGGGATGTTCAATGAAGATGGTTCATTTATTGGAGCTTATTCTGGATCTAAGGAAAAAGGATCAGTGGAAAGCACTGGAAGTTCTACGGCAACTTTTCCTCTCCACGCCTAAACTATAAGCAAGAATGATTGGTGTTTAATTGTGATATTCATCTTGACTAGTACTCCACAGGTACCACATGTGATTGGAAGCAGGTTGCCAATTGAGCCAGTCAGGAAGCTGACATACAGGTAACTCAAAAATAAGTCACTGCCACTAAAAGATTATTTTTCCATCTGAATTTCTAGGTGTTTTCTTCTTATTAAAACAAAACAATTAATTCTATACAAAATGTCTTACCAAAAGATAATTTCTCAGTATTGCATCTGTATAGTTACCTGCTACTCCGTGTCTTTCTTGGGTTTGGAATATGTTTCTCTGTATAGTATTTTTTTTTCTGGCATGGCTGTTGTCACTTTGTACATACATTTACACGTAGTATTCCCTCATGTGTGATGACCTCGGCATCGCAGAGGTTCTAACACAACCAAAAAATAAAACAAAACCAACAAATTACTCTGCAAAGTGACATGATGCATCCAACTGAGAAAAATGATAATTTTAAATGCTGGAGAAATATATTCTATATATCATATAATTTTTCATAAAGTTATAAACTCTTTTGCTTATGTTACTCTAAAATTCTTTTAGTGGTTACAGCTGACTGCAATTACCAATACTTAGAGATGCAACTTTATCCACAGAAAAATTGCTCTTAAAAGACAAAGCTCTGGCCTTGTGGATGAATCTTCTGTCCAGTAGCTGGCACTATTTCCTTAAATAAGTTAAGCTGCAGTAACTTTCCTGTGGCAAGGTAAAACAGGGTTCCTTCCCATCCACCATCATCAGAAAGTATTTTAATTTGTCCTCCCAAGCCTCTGCAAGCTGCATTTCTAAGGAAAATGCTTGTTGTCTGTCTCATATCTGTATATTTGTGAGCTAGCATACATTTCATGGAGACGTTGTACATATGATATTAATATTGACACAAGTGAAAATCAGCCTTGTTTTATTTTGAAATGAGACGTTGCTAGCATGAGTCTGTATAGCTGTGTAGAAATGGATAGAATTGCTTCTCCATATGGGTTTGGATCAGCAAAACTAGTTTTCAGAAGGAGTTGTGTGTATACCAGTCATATAAATTTCACATCTTTCCAGTATCACATCAAATAGACCTACCTGACTTTCAAGAGATCATTTATTTTCCAGCTATTCATTGTTAAATAAACAAAAGTGAAAGCAAAGAGAAAATATTATGGTTTACTTTCTTTTATATTTTGTTTGTTGAACACTGGTTTAAATATGGGTCTTTTCTTTCCCTCTCCAACACTAATTCAGCAAAGCTCTACAGCACATTTTTTTTGGTCTTTTTGTATTGGAATATCTTGAACTTCTTTAAAAGCATTTGTGTTTTTTAATATGCTTATTTAAGTAGAGTGTCAATACGGCTTCGATTCTTCTTGCACCTACAAATGACTGTCACTTCAATTATAATATTTTTAAAATAGTTACTGCAGGAGGAATAGGTCCTAAAAGCCATTTTGCATCGTGGTGGTAATTAGGCAAATATCCCACATGGCTCCTGCACCATCTCCATTGCTTCAATGGAAGAAAGAGAGGAAGCAGCAAAACCTCACATGGTTATGAGTTTCCAGTAGCGCCTGTAACTAAAGCCCGTGAGTTGCCCACACAAATGTAGGTTGTTGCCAGTGGAAAGGCCAGGGCTGGTTCACAGCTCCCCTGATGCTTGGGCTGCTCCCAGGGTGCCTGGATTCTCAGTTGTGCTCATCGATTTCGGAAAGCAGTAAGAGACCTTTGGTGCTTGGTGCTTCTGCAATATCTGTTCCTCTTTTTTTATTTTTTTTTAAATTCTTGCTTGTCAGGACCTTTCATCTAGACTCTATTTTGTGAAAAGCAAACCCCAGCGATGCAGTGTGTGTGAGTATAAAAGGATGAGTAAAAATCTGCCCTGAGCCAAAAATCACCCCACTCCATGGCAGTGACCCAAGTCATTCCCTTTTAATTATTTATAAAGTTGTATTTTCTGTGTTTCACTCGATCCAAATGCTGGAAAAGTCTAAAGTAGTTTTCATTTTTGAAAAAATCTTCATTATAAAAAGAATTGAGTACTTAACTGGAGAAATGTGAAAATTGGCATCCCATCAACAGAGACATTTCCCATCAGGATCTTTATGTGCCAACTCTTGTTTGCTGCAGCCCGAGTCAGATAAAGTCTAAGAACTGATTACGCTTGTGCCAACCTGTGTTGCAAACTTCGGGCTGTTTTCAATATATTTCCTTTAGGAATCATCTTCATTAGTGCATGCTCAAGGATCTTTGAAATAGAAACAAAATTAAGGAACAAACTTGGGGTGGACTCCCCCAAAGGCTCACTAAGCTCCTGGCTGGGGAGTCACTGACCAGGGCAGAGCTTTGGGCAGATGCAGGGGGTGAGGCTGGATGTGACCCTTCCGCAGACAGAGTCATCTATTTTCTTGTACTTTGGGTCACTGCAGATCAACTAGACTCATTGTCCCAGAAAATGCAGATGTTAAACAGACAAAAATTTCAAATCACATTAGTCAGTGTCAAATTATCAAATAATGAATATAAATCCCCTCTGCTCTCACTTGCTCCGTTGCTGCTAAGAGATGTTTATGACATTCCTGTGATGTGCTGCTCATCTGTGCCAGGATGAGTGCTTTTTCTATTAAAATTTTAATTCAGATCCTTAAATCTTAATGTTGGTGTTTCATGATGCCTCAGGGCTTAAAAACCAGACAGTGACAAAAAGATGCACAATGGAATTTGTACAGCGAGCACTGACTTTTGAGGAATATGCCCAATGAATATGAAATGAATGACGGAAACTCCTGGGGAATCTCACTCACCTGAGCTTTTTCATCTTTCCCCATCATTTATTTTCCTTTTTTTCCCCTGTTGGAGTTTTATTTTCTATTGTAAGGGTGCCACTCATACAGTGTACCTTGGAAAGTGCAGGACACTAATGTTTTTTTAAAGATTTGCTTTCAAAAGTGAACTAACAGAGCAAGCTTACATTTTCCTGAGCAGTTTTTGCCACTGCCAGGAGGTGGGCTGCACTTTTTTCTGGAGCAGTCTGTTACAGGTGAGAGGAAGTGTGGTCATATAGGCTGAATAGAAAGTACCATCTGTCCTGTAGTTCTGAAACAGTCCATTAAATCAAATAACTAAATAACTTTTTTTTTTTTGCTCTGGCCAAGAGTGTTAATTAAAATTAGTTGATGGAAATCTGTGGTGATTTCATTAATTAATACCTAGCAGGGAATTTCAGACTGCCTGCTGGGAGGAGGGAGCTGTGGGAGCATCCAGACCACGTCAGACAGGGAATTATTAATTACCTAGTGCCACGGCTGTTTGGCCACTTTTGGTTATGATATGCCATTGCATTTTGCTGGCAGTACAAGTGTGAGAGGGGAAATGTCACTTTCAGATTTGATATCTCAGTCAATCTGATATCCCAATTTCATCCAGCAAGGAGGAGGCATTTACCTGGCCCCAGGAATCCTGGCTTATGGATTTAAGCAGCCTCCTTGGAACAAGAGAGGGATGGATGTTTCTCAAAAAGTTGTGGGGTTTGACTGTGCATAAGGTTAAGTAAATAAAATCAGCTCTTCCTAGCTAATAGGAAAAAAATCACTAACTTCCATACAAGTGAGCCATTTGCGTTCACAGAGCAGAGTACCCTTGGTTTGATATGGATTGTAATCTCAGATCTGAATTTTTATTTAAAAAAAAAAAAATAATTGGACAATTGAGAACTTGTAGGAATGGCCTCAGATTCATTCTCTGGCAAAATTTGGAGTCCCAGTCTCAAGAAATGCTCACTTGCGCTTGGCACTGCTCTTCAGGGTGTCTCACTGTACAGGACTGAGTATCGAAGCCCTTCTGGGGCTGGAAATTAGGAAGAGCAGAATCAGGAACCAAATCAGAAAATTACTTTCCCCTCTGGATAAAAATGTGTGTGTATGTATAATGTACTAAAAAACCCACCCCCTTCTTTGTAACTCAAGTTTTACAAGGATTTAGTTAACATATCATTTAATGTTTTATTATATTTGTTCTGTTGTGTTTTTCTTGCACAAATTTTAATAACTCTTTTTCTGATAACTACTTCCATTGACTAAATGGGTCAGATGAAATGCATGAGAGGTTTTAATAAAGTTTTCAGGACACTATTATTTTTGAGATGCAAACAAATGCTAGCACAATCTATATAAAGAGGTGGGGTTTTAATAGTAATTCCACATGCAGTTTTGTAAACTAAAGTTAGAATAACATTCACTGACCCTTGCACACTTCTGAAAGGAAATCTCCTCATGATTTTTTATAGTCATTATTTTGCAGATTCATGGTAAATCTAGATTATTTTACATATCTGTGAGAACGGATATAAAGAATGGAAATTCTTCATGGCAAGAGAATTTCCTTTGTTTGACAACAGATCAAGCCCTCAACTGCACCTCTGTTAACATTTAATATTTCAGAATAAGGCATATAAACCATGTTGGGGTACCAGTACATGTTTACATTGCAGTTCCGCGTTTTCAAGTGATCTGCACTGATTTGTTCTGTTTCCAGGCAGGAACCAGTAGGTGGGTTTGAGCCAAAGCATACTGTCTGTTTCATTTTTTATTATTATTATTATTACTTTAAACAAGATACTTTGTAATTTCATGAGAAAAGATCAAAGCAAATGTGGTGTCACCGTTACAATGTTACTTTTGGAGCTAAATGTTAGTGTGCATTTATTAAAGTTTAGAGAAACGTGTTGTACTGTAGTTGCTGTTTGTATCATGCATATGTGCACGTACGGTTTTAAAAGATATTTTCATTTTACATGAAATACAACTTTGCTAATAAAAGTTTGACTTGATGTAAACTTCGAAAGCCTTAGCTGTAACCGGAAAGATTTTTTTCTTTCTTTTTTCTTGTGGTGTTATTTCTTTGTTGGGAATTCTTTTTTAACTGTCATTCATAGCCGTCTCTAGCCTGTGGTCTGCAGTGGGTTTTCTTGGCCCCGCACCAAGGTCGAGCTGCCCTTGGCTTTTGCTGGGACTGTCGGACACCAAGGACAAACAACCATCTAGATATGATCTATACCAAAGCAGGGATGAACCTGAACTGTCAACACCCTGAGTTCAAACGTCTCATTTATTTCATGGTACGATCATCTCCTGGATCAACCTATCATCCTATATAATGTTAGCATCTATAACATGCTTTATATACTCTGATTGTGTTGGCTAACATCACATAACCACCCAAGCGCCCAGAGCTTTGAGCTAAGTGGCATGTGAAATACCCACAAAAATAACATTAGTCAGTATTAAAATACGCTTAGCCATGAAATGGGAGACAAAAGCTCAGCAGACCAGGCATGAACAGAGGTGAAAGGAGCTGAACCAGTTATATGTGGTAGAATCAGCTATAAAGATTAGCAGGGTGAATTTCTACTCCTCTTCATTAAAGATCACCAGAATAACAGTGATTTTATAAATATCCAGGCACCTAGATAAAACCCAGTAATAGTCATTCTTTTCTACTTAGCCCTTAGTTAGGGAAAACTCCACTGATGCTAAAAGTCTGAAATCTATATGTATTCATTATATAGAAATATATAAGAAGTGTTCTTTGTTTGCTAAGCAAAATAGGTAAAGACCAAAATACCTTAGTCTTTTTGTTAGTAAGTACTAAAATGGTCATCCTGTCATCTCCCCCCACCCCCAAATAATCAGCATTATATGATTTATTTAATTCTACTCTGCGTGTCCGCAGAGGAAGGTGGACCAAGCAGGACCCACGTGAAGCACACAGGGGTCAACAGACAAATCATGTTAACAGTCAGCAGACGAATCCCTGATGGCTGATTTTTTATTTTTTATTTTTAGAAAAAAAGGGTAATTAACAGAGATTTGAAAGGTTTAGGCAATGCTCAAGTGAGAGACAAATTCTCACGCAGAATAATCCCTGGCTTCCAACCCTGGTGTGTTTTCTGTGCTATTGTAAGAGCTTTCACTCAGTAAAAGAAATGCTCTTGTACATTTTTTTTGCTTCATATTTTTAGCTACTTCAGTTCAAGTTACAGGACTTTTTAAATGAATTCTTCACCTGCAAAAACTCTTGAATACATTCAGTGCAAATGCAGAAACACGTAGGACTGTGGTAATGAGCGCTCACCTTTCAGGAAGGCATCAAGGGCATCCCCAGTTTGTTTTTTTTTATTATTACTATTCATATTCTGGAATAATGAGATTTACACTTTTCTCAATAACATAATGGAGAGGAAAAAGTCTTACAATCCTGTGCTTCACTGGAGTGAGAATAAAGATGCTGCTGCCACCGTCAGGTGCACGGGCTGCAGATCCCAGCTCACTGCATCCCGCAACCTCTGCTGACACCCAGCCGACACATCCACGAGCAAAAGTTTAAGGAGAAAGTCTAGGACCAACATACCTTTATTTGATATTTTGCTTTTAATACCAAGTTGGCATTATTGGCACTATTATTTCTAATGTTCAAACATTTCATTCTGTTCTTCAGTATTACAGTGAAATGTCATCGCTTTTGGACTTTCACTATCTGTTAATAAGCTTGAAATGCAGAGCAGTCAGTCACCCAGTGGGAAATACCACCAGCCTCACTGGGTGGAAATGCGTAAGCTCTGCAGATTTATGAGCCTTATTTAAACCAGACCTGTACGTTGCTTTTGCCACGCTTGAGGTCCTTAGAGCCTCACTGAGGCCACATCCCCATCTGATGGGGCTCAACCTGCACAGAAGAGCTGTCCCCCCCCAGCACTGCCTGGAGGTACAGGTATTTCTGTAAAACCCTCCCTGCCCTGCTGCCTGGCCACACCATGCCCAGCTGGCAATTCCTGCGGTGCTCCTTTCTTTTGCAGAGTATCCCTGTGGGTGCAGGAGGCATTCCTACCTGGCTGCAGGACTGTACCACGCTTTGCATTTAAAAACAAATCACCTGTAGAGTTTATACTCCTACACTGCACACACAGCCCAGCGTGGGGTTTGCAGCATGGTCCTCCCCATTTTCTTGGGACATCAGGGCAGGAACATTTCAAAATAGAATATATTTAACAGTAAATTCTGTTTGGGTTTGTTTTTTGGGTTTTTTTTCTTTGTCAAAATGGTCGTGGTTTGGAGTTCCATGGCTTTGTGTTGCCGTGCTTTTTCAGCATGTTTGCAGGACTCTTCATGACTGAAATCTCTGGAAGCTGGTGGCTTTGACAACTGTTCTTCACCTGTGAAGGAGGTAAGAAGATGGGTGACACAAGGTGATGGGTGGCTGTGACTGGCACAGGGGAGCAGGGAACCACTGCCTCTGCGCAGCATCTGCGGGGGGTTACACGTTGTGCTCATTCCTGCAGACAGCAACACTCAGCCAAGATAGGAACTGGCTCATTCCAATTGCTCTTCTGGAAGGCAATACATACATACCAACATACAGGTGGTACTTCTTTACTCATTACCCTGGTAACAAATCAGTAGCCTTTCCTTCCAATCAGGGATGCAGTTACCTTTATGGCTGCAAAGTGTTTCCAACACCTCTTGAGAAAGTGCTTCAGCAGCGTTACAGCTCAGGGCATAAGAGCAGGACTGGGAGGTGAGGCCACATCTCCTTTGGGATTGCTCGGATGGGGCTGGAGCTGGAAGAACGTGTGTGGCTGTGGGAAGGTGACCTAGACACCCAGGTGAGAGCATACTAGCACCAGGGAAATGGGTTTGTTACTGCTTTTACCTTAAAGAGCAATGTGGGAAGGTCACTAGGGTGGGTTTACAGCATGTGCTGTGGGCTTTCCCCCTTCTCCGGGCTGGATGATGTGTCTGGTCTGTGCTGCTTCTGAAACAAGCTTGTTCTTATCCCTGAGGCAGCAGGACTCCTGCCCAAATTTTATTTTTGTCTTCTTTCTCCTGACCCGCTATCAGGATCTGTCTATGTTGATTCCTCAGCTCCCCAGTCCCTGGGTTCGGAAGGCTCCCATCCTGTGAGCACCACTGCTGTGCTGGTTCTTCTTCCTCACCGTGTGTTTTTCTCACTGCCTGTAACCTCCCTCATCTCTTCAGGGTGGAAGAAAGGTTCCACTTACAGACACAACTGGAATTTTGAAACTGCCGTGGGCCAACAAATCTGAACAGTTCCAGACTTTTTTTTTTTTTTAAAGTTTCATAAACCTTAAACCTCTACTACATCTTCCTGTTCCCTTACATGGGGCACACAAGCCCAGGGTGTGCTTGGATGGGCACCACGGGGGAATGTGGTTCTCATTGGAAAGCAGAGGGCTGATGCCAGGTATTTAGCGGAGGAAACAACAGCTTGTCCAAAACAGTTCCCAGTTGCTTTTCAGAGTGATGTAAAGATCTGTGCAGTCATTGAGGTCCTCACCAGTGTGTTACTGGTGCAGAGACCTTCCTGAGCTCAGACCTTGTGCAGGATTCAACCTGGAAGTGACTCATGTTGTTTCTCCTGAGTGCTTCTGCCATGCTGCATCTCTGCAGGTGGCTGGACACATGGTAATTGAGATTACTCATATTTTTAAGTGAGTTTTTTTAATGTTTATTTATTAAATAATTACAAGCACCAATGCTGTTTCTAATAAAAACAAACTTGCCGTGTAAGAGGGATGTTATCCTTTATGACTTCAGGGAGTCATTGTTCTGAGCATTTATTTTCCTCTAAGTGGCAATTTATACAAAACATGCATACAAAAAGTTAGGGGGCTATTTAGACTGACAGGGGAGTAGCAACTTCCAAGAGAGCAGGAGTTCTGGTTAATTATTTATAATTTTTAAAATAGTACATTTTTTTCCAAAGTCAGCATGGAACTGAGAGGCCATTAAGTAAATAAATTTGCATAAAGTGCTGTAGAATTAGATCACTTGACACACTAATTCACATTATGTAAAAAGAATAATATCCTTATAAAAAAGTTATTGAGGAAAAATAATTGTTTCAAAGAATAGCGTCAATAAAGGGAGCTGAAAGTGGCAAAGACAAGTGGAGGGGGAACAGCTCTGGAACTGTGGTCTTGAGGAGCGTTGGGAGATAAAGGGGGGGAACATCATGGAAGCTATTAGAGCTGCTTGTTTTGATTGTTTCGTCATCAGGAGTAACTTAAATGATATCTGTCAAAAATTTGGGAGAGGGGAATTTTTTTCTGTTGAAAAATGTTTTGTTTCCTTTCCCATAACCGTCTCTTGTTTAAGGATTTTAATTTTTCTCGGTATGTTTCTTGAAAGTTTTTTACATAAACTGTTCCCTTTTTTGATTGGATTTTTGAACCACGCTAAGTGTGCAGATGAGATATTCTTAGTGATGTCGTAGCTGATGTCACAATGCTTCTTAGCTGCTGTGTTTTACATGTTTTTCTGTGTAAAGGAACTGAACTGCTCTGTTTTCAGATTGTTTCAATGCAGGGGGTAGAATGCAGTCTACCTCAAGGAAGAAAGGTCATCAAGCTCAATCTGTGATTTATTGAGAATTTTACATTTCGGATACTATTTCCATTAAAGAAATAGTTTTTATAAAAACAAAAAAAAAAAAAAAAAAAAACACATCCAAAAAACCCCAAAACTCTCACCAGCCCTGTGGAGCTCTGAAAGTGTGAACTCATGAACCAAAAGGTTCCAAAAGCCATGGGGAATGGAAGAAGAGCACTCTAATTCTTTAAATATGCAGGATTCTGACTCTGTGCCTGACTCTGACTTTCAAAATTGAGAATTTAAATGTCTGAGAAGCCCATGTTTCGACTAATTTTGGCAAAGCTCCTAAAAATACATGTTTCTCAGTCCTGTTGTTTATGAGTTTAAATTTGTCTACATCTCTCCTTGCCAAATGTTCTGAACATGAAAATTTTTTCACATCTGCAGTTTAAGTTTCCAGTTATAGGAAAGGCAACTTCAAACTCGCCTGGCTCGGTTCTTCAGCCCGTTATCTGTGCCCATTGCGTTTTCAACTTTCTGCCAGTTTGTCAAGACATAGCTGAATCAATTTCTTCGTATAATCAAGATAATAACTACTAAAAATTGATGGATTTTTTGCTGCAGTTGAAAATACAGACTAATTCTGGCCATAATTATTAAGTCTTTAAATGGTAATTGCGCACTGTGACCATCTATCTGCTGTCAAATTTATTTCAGTAATTGACCTCCTAGTCCAGGAATTAGAGACAGCCTTTGATTATTGGTTCAATTAGTCTTAAAGCATCATGTCTCTCTTTTTTCCTTTTAAATTGTTAAGATATTTTAGTTATCCAGTCTTTTAAAAGAAGGAAATCAAGTCCTCTGAGTCCCTGACCAGGGACCATGCTGTTTTCTATGGCAGTACTTATTTTCTAGCTGGGAGATGAGGAGGGAGAAGGATATGGAGAATAAAACTCTGGGCAAACACCATACAAGTCTAGCTTAGACTTTCCAGCTGAATTAAGCACTGACTTTGTTTTAAGTTATACATATAAGGTGGATTTTAGACAAAGCCATGACTCATAAGCAGCTGAAAGGGCAAAGAGATTTGAGGTGGAATTAAATCAGTATTGGACCTGATCTCGTCACAGGGAGGAAAAGAAAAATACTCCAGTGGTCTTAAACCTGCCCTTCCCCCCCTTCCCCAAGCTGCTTTTCCTCATATTTGCACATTCCCCAACCACCCCACCACCACACTTGGACATTTTCCCCATAGAAGCTCAGGGTACACCATAAGAGTTTTTTTTTAATATAGAACAGAATATAGAATTTTCTAGAATAATATTTTTCTGCTTTTGTTGCATAGACACAGATGAATGTTCATGCAACAATGGAATAAAATGAATTAAATAAAACAGACACCTGTTTTCTGGTTTCCACCCTAAGATGAGCAGTAAGCAGAACAGTAATTAAAAAAAAAAACAAAAACAAAAAAAACCAAACAAAAAAAACCCCAAAAAAACCAAGAAACACCACCACCTTCCCCTGTATGTAGCAGATATGTGATACAGACTTTTTAATTATTTCTTTACAATGATATTTAGTTCAGTTCTAACTCAATTTTAATAATCGTGAGGCATCCCTAAGTTACATTTCCCAGCCCGCATCCCCCCAGGCTGGTAATGGGAGCAGTGTAGCACAGCTATCTCTCATGCAGCTGTCTTCTGCAGACCAAAACATCTGCTGGAGATGCAAACAAAAATCACGCTTGGCTTTTTCCTTCCAGATGATCGCCACTTGATAACTCTTTTCATAAAAGCAAATGATTGCTAAATGCAAACAAATGCAGTCAGGAATTTCATGCTCTGCAGTATTCACCTGGTGTTTCTGCTCCCTGCTATCATCCCAAATCTCGTCTGTTCTTTGCCAGTCAGAGCAGAGAAGTAAGTGTTGCTGTGGTTACACCAGGGAAACCGGCAGATGCTACAGCATGCATGATGACTCTTCCAGGAAATGCTTCAAGATAATTACAAGTCACGATTGTGCCAGGGATGATGTTTGTTCCTCTGCCTCTTCAGATAATAACTTTTATAACCTCCTTGGCTCTGTCCTCTGGAAGGATTTGAGGACATGGTGATTGTAAGAAATCACCTGAGATTATTGTTTCACTGTGTCTTCTCCCTCCTGGACTGAATGACAGCCTTCCTGGCACCTTGACAACATGTGCTGTAACTCTCTCACCTCCAGTTCTTGAGCTCTAACTGTATTTCAGCATCTCTTTCTTTATTCTTGAAACTTTTCTGCTTGAGGACTTGAGTGTTTAGCTGCTGCATAACCTGCAAGTGCTTGACATCCATGGGTGTGCGGGTACAGCTGTATTTTAGCACTAAACTTACCATCTCCCTTGTAGCTCCTTTTGTGGCTGCGTGTACCCCAAAGGTCTTGCTCATAACAATGCAAAGGACCTCATGCACGAGCTGGGGGAAGGATTCCAGTGGAGTTTGCTGTGGATTTCCAGTGGAAATCTTCTTATGGCTTTACTTCTGCAGGTATGGCCAGGGCAGACCCAGCTGGATACTGAAGGCAGATGGATAATTGTATATATTTTTCTCCAGTATACCTGTACTTTTGGGACTGGGCATTCAGCAGTAGCCTGGGAGCAAAGACCCTGTGCCAGGAGGTGGGACACAGAGACCTGACCTACCTGAGGCTAGAGGCTCCCTCTCTGAATGAGTGGGCAGCAAGAATGGGATGCTTTAAACAAAAAACAAAAAAAATAATCCCATATCGGAAATAAAAAAATCCTGTAGTCGAATATTTCAGCATTAGTTGTTGCCCCTGCGTAGTGGTAAAATGCAAAAGCTCCATAGAAGCACAAGATGTAGGACACCCGAGAGGCATCTCGAGCTTTGCTGCTCCCTGTTTGTAGAGACTTGTCTCCTGCCAAGGCTGTGGAGGGATGTGCCCGGTTTGTTCCCAATATCTTTGTAAGGAGTCAAAGCATCATACCTAAGCTTGAGAAAACGGGGATGGAAGCACCTTTTTTTTCCAAGTCATCTCTGAGAACTGGCCTTCAGTCAATTTATTCATTACACATTAAAAAAGCATAAACAGTCAGGGAATTCAGAATTCCTCCTCTCTAACTTAACCATTGCATCAGAGTTGCCAAATACACATTTTTTTTTTCCCTGTACAAAACAACAGGCTTAGCTGCTTCTCCGAAACTATTCATTTTCACCGCATCAGGAGCTTATTAATTCTTGATGAGAATTCAAGCATTAATCAATTCTTGATTGAATTCTCCCCAGAGGGAAACAGGAGAAACTGGGCCAGGTTTGCCTCTTGGCTGCTTTGAGCTCTGTCTCTGACTTAATGCAGTGGTATAATCAGTCTGCTCAGCTTCCACTCCATATCAAATGCATCTCCACAGCTAACGTGGGACTCTGAAGACAATCTCCCTGCTACAGGTACTGTCTGATGAGAAGAAAGTGGCCAGAACCCCCGCAGTGCTTTACCTTCGCAGTCCTGCCGCAGCAGGGAGCGGCGAGACCAGCCCGAGGGCTGCTCCAGTGGAGGTCAGGCATGCACTGAGCTGCAATGAGACCAGGCAATTAAAAGGATGAGAGAATTTTTTTTTTTTTTAAAGTGTATAGCTCCTTCAGCTGGGATTTGTGTGTTCCAGCTATACCTTGGGGTCTGGCCAGCAGGTAAGGATGCAGGAAGACTGAGCGCTGGGAATCTAAGTCACGTCTGGAGTCAAGGAGACTCAGTCTTCTGCTGAAGTTGATTTAGATGCAAGGATGCCAGAGTTCCACAGGGGGGTCTGAAATCAGGCCCCCGCTTGCTGTTCTACTGAAGCTGCTTGCTTCTAGTGTGTATCTTACAAGTTACTGTCTGCATTAAAGACAAATCAAGTCAGATTTTTTTTAAACCTAGACTTCCTTATGGTTTCATTTAGTCATGGTACACTGAGGAATTTACATTTAGATTTATACAGTTGACCCACTTCCTTGTAACTATATTTTGCAGAAGGAGGAAGTTTCCCTGTGAGATTTTTTTAGAGCTGTTTAGATGAATTTTACCCGACAGCTCAATGTCACTTATCTTAAGATTCCCTTGCAATAAATTAAAAATAATTCACCATTGTGCTAAAGATTTGCCATATTTTCATAAGGAGCCAAACTTCCTTTATTTTCTTTTACTTCTCGTGAAAAGTAAAGCATGATGACTTCAATGCCAAGGTGAATTAGATGTGGCACAATCTCTAAAGGGATGTCTATGAAACACTTAATCTGAGCTGCACTTTCATTGTCAGCTTGTATATTTCTCATCTCAGGATTGTGGATTTATTGGGTTTTTTTCAGTAATACACAAAGCAGAAGTTTTACATGAGCAAAGTTGCATACATTTCCCTGACACAGTGAATATTTTGGTATGAGCTGTCACTAGAGGAAAATGGCAGATGAGACAGCAAAGCTAGTTTTCCTTTTTCATAGCCGCTTGTCCCCAGCGTGACACTCTATCTACAGCCAGAGCTGGTGTTGAAAGGATTGCTGGAGTTGATAGCCATGGCTGGTGGTGTCCTGCAGGTACTGCCTGCCTCACTTCTGCATAAACTTGTTTTCTTGTGATCTTTTCCTTTGCAAAGTGCTTTAAAACCAACAGATAAAAGTGATTTATAAGAACAGATGCTTTTATTTTTCCCCCCTTCCAGAAAAAAAAAAAAAAAACCAAAAAAACCAAAAAAAACCCAGACATAATCTCATGAAAAAACAGTCCAAAAAAAAAAAAAATCAGGATTTTTTTTTTCCCATTAATTGCAAGGGAACCAGATGTTGAAGTCCCCATTGGTGGCTGCTGTCCTCACCAGGGAGTGTCACACAGTACAGGTGGCACATGGTGAGATGGGCAGAAGTGGTACAATGTGCATCCTCACTGCATGGTAACTTCAAGGCAGTTCTCTGCTTTTCCAGAGCACCCAAGCTGCTCTCTTTTTTGCTTGGTGCCTGCACTGGGGCCACCTGGCAGCACAGTGAACGTTCACAAACACAGGCTCGGAGGATGGACCTGCAATGCTCAGACCCAGCGGCTTGTTCCCTTCTCCCTCCTTCATGCTCATGAAGTTGAAAATCGTGTTTCATTTTTATTCCTTCCAACTCTTCAAAGAAAACCTCTGCTGCTTTGAAGAGATTGTGGCTGGAAGCAGGAACCTTGCCTGCATTAGTATAACCCCACTTTGAGCATTAACCAGAGGAAGTGGGGGCTACAGGAACTCTCCTGCCTGACCCAAAGAAAAGACAGGTTCAGAAGAGAATCAGAGCCTGGGACAAGGACAAAACGTTTGGGCATTTCCTCTGGGCTTGGGCAGACAGCTGAGCTAACTTAGAGAGATACTGAGAAGCCACAGAAGAGGAGCGAGGTTTGAACTGCTTTATTCAGGTTTTCAGGTTTCTGAGTTGCAGCAGAAGTGCTGCACTGGGAAAAGCAGGCGGGACCAGGGTGAGCTTTAACCTTGGTGCCGGAGCATGGGCACTGGCGGAGCGGAGCCAGAGGGCTCTGGGTGGTACGAGGATGAGCAACCACCTGTGGGTCAATCTTCTCTGATTTTGCGCTTAAAGTAGCAGGATGTTTTGCTGTTTGAAGAATGTCGTGGTGCCTTTGCAGTGCCAGGGCACCATTGGCAGTGCCTGTCTCAGCAGGCTTTGGGTACCCACCACTGTGATAACGATGATCTCTGTTGAGGTTAATGGCATTGCAGCCTCTGGTTTCACCTGTGAATGGCTCTTGAGAGTTTAAAGGGATGAAAGAAATGTTCTTCTCAAAGATCCTTCATGCTCTAAACATGAAGGGAAATACCCTGGCAGTGACAGCACAGTTTAGGTTTTATGGATTGCTGTCCTGCCTCTTCTGGAAGGAGATGACCTCTATTTTAGACAGCCTTGGCTAGGACCGCAGGAATACCCGAAAAAGGAAAAAAAAAAAAAAAAAAAAAAAAAAAAAAAAAAAGAAAAAAAAAAAAAGGCAGTAGGTGATGGAGAGAGCACTTAAAATGAAGATGTCAGCAATGAAATGGAGTTTTATCAATTCTAGTGACCTGGATAAACAGATGAGAGGAATTGTAGCTGGTCCCTTATAACCATGTAAATTTAATTAAATTGGTATTGCTTGCAGGAAATAGAGATCATTGAGTATAACAATCAGTGGATCTTTCTGCTCTTTTGGTTGGAAGAAGCAAGTAGGCAGAAGGTGAAGGGAAATGGCAGTCAGACCAGAGTGCATTACCTTGGTCAGTCACAGGCAATTAATACAAAGGAGCCATCAGTGTTTGAGTTCAGTTTTCTAATAGCTACAATACAACATGGGGCACTTGGTCATGCCTGGTTGGAAAACAAATCCCATGGGATCTTTTTCACTCTGTTTTGCAGTGTGTGTTTGCAGGGTAGGAGAACTGTGGCATTGCAGGGTCCTTTCCTCTGAGAAGCAGATGTGGAAGGTCTCAAGTGGCTGGTGTGAGATTGCCCTTGGTGTTTCTTCAAAACTGCAGTTGACGTTTCCCTAACTCAAGATGCATTGCATCCAACAAAAGGGAGCTCCGTATTAGATCCCATCTGCATGGCAAGAGAGTAATTGATCACTGAATGAAGAGCTAGTGGTTGCTTGGTGCAGGGAATCACGGCTTGTTTATGGCTAATACGTGTTAATGGGGAAAAAAAAGATTGTAATAATTTATTTACTGTTCTCCGAAAGATCCACTTGCACTAATATGAAAACAATAAAACTCCTCTGATTCCTCCCTGCCCCTGGCAAAATACTCTATAAGAAATGGAGAGCAGAACAATTAGGAGCATGCGGCAGAGAATATAAATGAGGAGTTGAACATGAGAAGATTGACAGGCAAAAGAACATGAGAAAATGTATAGCCAGCACGTTTAAACCTGTTTTGTAATGTCCTTTAAATATGTCAGGAGTGAAAAGAAGTTTAACAAGTTGCACCAGTCCATTTTCAGATGGAAACAGCACTGTCAGTGTGTCTGTCCCCTCCCTGGTGGAGAGGGTAGAGAGTGATGCTGCCGCCTCACAGGAGGGAATAATTTATATTCCAGCAATGATTAAGAGGCAGTTAAACAGCAGCCATCATCATTGGGCTCTGTTAAATCAGTAAGTCTGGGTAACTGGCACCTAAAATTTTTAAGAGCTGTCTGAGCTACTCTTTGGATCATTAATGTTTATTTTTAATAAGTCCCGGATCACTAGGGAAGTTTCAATAGGCTAGAAAAAAGCTCATGTTCTGCCTTTATATAAAAAGGGTAAATGGGATGACCCGAGTAATTACAGGCCTGTCAGATGAGCATTCAATCAATATGTGTTTCATACCACCAAATGTAAGGCCATATATCTAAGAATAATGAATGTAGCTGATACTTGCAGGATAAGAGATTTTATCCCGAGAAGCAGTCTACAATAGGAGAATACTGAATAGGTCTGAGGAGAAACTCTCCTTCTCTGTCACAGGGGAACTCCACGTGGCAATGTTGCTGTTCTTTGTTGGTGTCCACAGCTCATGAAGCTGCTTGGAAATCCAAAAGAAATTCAGGGAAAATTCCTCAGAATGCTTGAAGACTTTACAATCCAGCCATGTAAAACTGGGGGCTGTTAAAGCCACAGAGGAAAGGCGAAGGGCTTCCCCAGTCAGTCTCTAATGATCTGTGCTGGGATAATACCAGCAGAAAATATAGTGGCTGCAGCTCAGACCCAGAAAGCTCAGGGTACCGATGATGTGTGCAGTGCCCATTAATTACTGACCAGATAGATTATCATTGTGACAAATTTCCGCCACTAGATTTCTTTGCAATAATCTCAATTTGTCCAACAATTGTTAGTGGCATTTGAACCGGAAGAGACCTTGGTTGATCCTCTTACCAGGCAGGCTTTGCTGGCTGTGCAGGGTGTCGGCTGGTGGCCATTGCAGCTCAGACAAGTTTTGCTGTTGATATTGGCTGAGGATGTGTGGAGTGGGTTGCGGGCACAGCGGGATATCTGCATGGGCACACAGGACCTCTGGAGACAGAGCAGCCCCCCGAAGGAATGAGAAATGAACACCTGCAAGAAAATGTAAAATTGATAATCGACCCCTCAGGTTGCCAAAATGTGTTTGACCACCAAACTCAGAGACGATTCCTACAGAAGCTCTTCTATTATTTATAGCTACGGTCTAAATAGCCATGCAGGCTACAAGGCTATTTTTCGAAGGTGAGGTGTAAATCTAAATGGAAGCCTATTTTTAGCACCTCTGCTGGAGGTCAGGATGTGCACAGGTGTCTATGGGCTCTGCAAAACCTGAAAACATTTTTTAGATATAGCGGTTTTTAAATTCTCTTCAGAAACTCATGATCTTCTTGATTTTAAAGCAGACACTGAAATCTTGTGCTGTCCAGATTATTTTCTAACTTCCTTTCACCTCTTAATCAATTGTCAAAATTCGCAACAGTATCTGCCCTGTTTTTCCCCTTTAGTTATTTGTTGGATCTTCTGTATGGAAATATTGTTATATTTTTGGAAATAACTCGAATTATACATTACCAATAAAGTTTGTACATTTATGTTGGGTTTGAAAATAGTTTGTGCTAAGAAAGAAACTCTAATGCCTTTAGGGGGGAAAAAAATCATAAAATTCCTAGAGGAACTTATTTTGGAAGGGTTTTTGGGGATTGCAGAGCAGTTAGCCCATCTTGGGTACTAATACCCTGATTTTCTACCAGGAGTTAAGGAGATGTGGAAATGAAAGTGTTGTGAGAATGAAGATGTTTTTGACAAATTGCCCCTGCAAAAACATATCTTTTTAAAGTATTGTTTGACTTTTTTTTAAGTGAAGAGTTGCATTTGGAGGGTTGAAATGACATTTCAGTTTGGGATTTAAATCAATATCCTATAATTTTGAAAGCTTAATCTTGAACGAAGTCCACCAAGTTGTTCACAAGGGGAAAATTCCAGGTTTCAATTTTTGTAGTACAATTCTCCTCTCCTTTTTACCATCCTCCCTCAGGTTAAGCTCTTTACCTTTCATTTAATTCCCATGCAGGTAAAATTTAATATTGATATTTCTCACAAAATAGGCCAATATTTGTTCCCCAGACGTAATAACTGGTAAAAAAACACTTCAGGAGGTTGAAGTCCTGCAGTGTGGCAGACAATCATACCTGTACGTGGCTGTTCTCAAAGCACGAATAGCTCCTAACGGCTTTGACAACCCGTTCGCCTCACCCCTGCTGTGCTGAGGTTACCTTTTGCTTCAGCCTCTAGAATATATTTGTTTGCAGAAATTTTCTTTCACGGACTTTTCTTTGACTTTCTCATTCCCTTTCCTCATAATTCCAGTTTTTGTCCTCTTTAGAGAAGTAAGCCTTTGGAGCTTTCTCTGTTTATTCAAGTATTTGTAAGACTATTAAAACATTTACTGCATACCTCCATGTACAAAATGTCTATGAGGAGGGCTACTAGTATTAACTTGTATTTGGGAGTATGATTTGGCTTTTCCTTGTGACTAGTAAATCAATTTCTTCTCATTTGAAGTTGATGAGCCTGATTATCCATGTTTCTCTAGCAAGCAAATGGAATTCTATTGATTTGGGTGGAACCATGTCAAATTTATAAGTTAACTTTTAATCAGCAGAATCTAAGTCAATGGCATATAACTGGAAGGATAACATCACTTTCAACCCAAACCGCTTAGCAAATACCTTTATTTTTTCCCCCCTGAGTACTCACCACTTCTACAGATCTTAATTTAATGATTTTCTTAATGTGCTGTGTATCTCTTTAGTGTTAAAAATAAGAAAAAAAGCAGTATTTTAATTCTCTAACAGTGGTTGGTTTGTTGGTTTCATTTTTTTAATGAGTGCTGCTTTGGTTTTATCACTAAAGAAACTACTGACAAAAGGTAGGGTCTTTGCAACTGCATTGCTGTCCAGTGAGACCAACAATGTTCAGACTGTTACTGATTGACAGAATTTTGTCAAATAGTGGTCAAACTGAGTTATTGTGGACAAAAATTTGTTCTCTGATCACCTGACACATTCTCCTCAGCTTACAAGTCCTAAAAAAGATAAAATATGCTCTTTAACTATTTTAATGTTTGCAAATGTGTTTTCCATAATTGAACAAAACCAGAAGCGATGAGCAGCTAACATACAATTTTTGTGAGACATATGGAAGTCACTTTTTATAGGGTTTCTAATGAAGTTTTCAGTATTGTAATATGTACATATTTTGAGTGTTGTCAGGCTGTCTTTCATTGGTGTTAATGCTAGCATACATTAATTGGCAAATGACTATGAATTACATGGAGCTGTAGTTTCATTTAGGAGTTTGGGTTTCTCCTTGAATCACTTGGGAGGCAATTATCAGAAACTTAATATGAAATTTTGATCACACAACCTCATTTGTTCCTTTTTTTTTTTTTTTTTTACATTACAGAGAACTATAGCTGAAGGGAAAAAAACAACAGAGATTACTTCACAGAGTATACTGACTACCAGTAGATGATTTCCCATCGGTTGTCAGTCACAGAGAACCCCTGCATCATCTCTGCGTTGTGGCCTCTGAAACCGTCATATTTTGGAGCTGTAAATGGAAGATTAGGGGCATGGGAGTGGAGCAGAAGGGATGTCTATTTACTGACCCCCATCAGCATGTACCACCACGGAGTCCTCTGCTGCTTGCTGGGATGAGCTGGGGGTCTCATCTCTTTCGCTAAAATGATGAAACTTGGGGTCTCCTTCAGTGAAGAACAAGCTGAGAAGGAAACCTGGCATTAAGAAGAGCAAAGAGAAGAGTCCCAGCCCTGGGATCCTGACCTGGCACCTGGCTGAGCTGTGCAAAGTCGGTACCACCTTCTTCTCTCGCTCTTTGTGCAGGCAGTGTGTCAGTGTCTCCTGGTGAGCACTGTGCTGGTGATCAAAGCACACATGGTGGGTATGCAGCTCAGGTTCAAAGACTTTAGCCATGTCTCACATTTATACATTAATATATTCCTTATAGTTTATTCTCTATTAGTTATTATTTTTATCGTTCTTATTTTCCCTGGAAGGTGGTAATTATTTTATATTCATGCTTCAGTCATTACCAACTGATGTGATCATTTCATGTTCTGTAGCTTTGAACACTACTGAAAATTTCCCACTGGGACGTCTCTGTTGTACAATACCTATTTGCAGAACAGAACTGCAATGAGAGGTGTCATGTGCGGACACGTGTTTAGTTTTTTTGGTTTACTCTCTGGTGACTTGTCTGAGTTGTGCTCTCAAGCATCTCATGACTGCTGTTGCACAGATAAAATAATGACAGATTCTGATTTTTGGGTATGCACAGCTTTGTTTCACCCGTCTGTTGAGAGTTTACAGCCCAGGACACCTGGGGACAGACTCTCAATCTGTGCTGCCATGAAAAAAGGGTATTTTGTGGAGAGCCCATTCCTGCCTGACCAGGAAAGCAGAGGTCTGTGTGGGTTGTCTTTGATACCTGTGCACATATGGGGTTGGACTGATCCTGCAGTCTCCTGGGTCATCAGATGCTTTATGCTGATCCAAAACTTTTTGGGTTATCCTCAGTCTTCTAAAAAACCTAGTGCAAAGAAAGTCTCTTTACGGTAATATCATTTTTTCAGAATATTTTTTTTTCGTGATATAGAGGTGTTTTTGCAAGGCTCAGCAGTCATCTTAATATGGATTTAGTACCCACAAATGTAGAACAAGGAGGAAATACCAGTAACTTTTTTCCAGCCAATAGTTAAGCTGAAGTATGCTAACAGAAATATTATTGATTAGCTTTCAGGGTAAAAAACTAGTTGTGTTTGGACAGATATGTTCAGCATCATTGTATATTGACTAAATGTATTAAAGATAGATAAGATACAACTGTGATAGGCAAATCTTCTCGTCTGAAGCAATGGCTTTCATTAACTTTATCATTAAAGTAAGCATATTAACACTCAAGTCCTAGAGCCCTTCTGCATACATACCTGGGGGATCAGCATTTGAATCTTATTGTTTACTGGTACTAATTCAAGTTTTCCACCAATATCATCTTTGGTATAAGATGTTTCATGCTCTTCTGAGAGACAGCTCATTCAGGGAAACATAGCGCAGAGAAGGAATAAAAGTACTTGCAGGAGCAGTTTTGACTAAGCATGAGAAAAACACGTTTCTTTCACATTAATAATCTATTACTAAGTTTATTTTCACAATTGCTTTGAAAATTTTCCAGATAGCCTGATTCACCTGCTATTTGCTGTGTATTGCTTGAGATCCGAAAATGCATATTTAAGCAGAGGTGATGTTGTCACTGGAAGAAAATGAGGATATGCTCAGCCTGTGGTTGTATTTGCCGTGTTGCGCTGAGGTTGCCTAGGACAGCTCCATTTATTCTAGACTTTGTGTGCAGTGGAATTTGGATAGTTACTGTGATGAATTAACAGGCCAAGAAGAAGAAATGCTTTAATCAAATTTGCATATTGATAAGCCAAATTTCAAGGCAAGGATTTAATATCTTTAAGTGCAAGAGATAATAATATTGACAAAAGTTATATGTAAGGAGTAATTTCAGTTTCTAAAATAATTCTGAAAAGGCAACCCCACTCAACCAAGTAATTTGTGTAGCTACCTAAATATTCCCTGTGTTCCTTAAAGCATTTCTTTTTCTCCTGAAGTCTGCAAATTACACTTTCATGAGATGCTGTACAAACTAACTACTATATCTACTCAGAGTATGATAATATCTCCTTGCCTTTGAATGATATATTTGGCCCTTGAGAATCTGGCAGTATCTTTCCTCATAAAATATCTGAAAATTGAATAAGATCTTAAGCTTTATTATGTACATATAATACTGGTACCTGTGGGATTCTGTGTAGTAACCTTATTTACAGAACCTTAAGATGTATTTGCAGAATATATTTTAGGCTGGGACAACTCTGTAACATGTTTATAATCTCTTCTTCTTACGTGACTTGATCTTGAAAAAATCCCAAAGGTCTTATCTCAGGAAAAGTATACAGGTCCCCAGTACAATCCAAGTATAACTTTAAATTGCAGTGTTTCAGAGTAGCAAGAATAAAATGTGTACCTGATGCGATATAATAAGTCAGTCTCTTGGGCTACGTTGAGTCCTTTTTGCTCAAAATACAAAGAAATCATAAGGAAATGTAGCTTTTGTCATAAGAGAAAACATTCATCACAGATGCTGCATCCACAGAGATTCTTCTTTTGAAACTGGAATAAGGCCATGAATTTTCAAGTTCCAGAAAAACATGTCAGAGACCTAATACCAATGAAAAAGTCTTGCCTTTCTTCTTCCAAAAGTGCATTCCCTCAGCTCTGGAAGCAGGACTTCCTCTGGTAAAGTGTAAGGTGAAGAAGCTGCTCTCCCAAGTGCACATAGCTCCAGGGAGAATGGATTCCTCGCTGGGGTAAAGTCACATGTGAGGTCAGGGAAAAGCAATTTCCCAAGACAAAATTCATTCCCTTTGGAAGATAGGAGCAGAAAAAAATCATGCCACTTACAGAGGATAAGAGGACCAATATTTACAAATTGTGAATGGTTTCAAACCCTTATTTTTTGGGAGGCAGCTGAGAAAACATAGAAATGTTTGCTTGTGAGATGTATCCACCTCATCTGCTTTGTGTGCATGAAAAAGAATATGGATACATGTTAGGGTTTTGCAAAGCAATGATGTGGTATTATCCATGGAGATGCTGATGTAAAAGTGCTTTACAGAAACTTTTGAGAAGTCAAAATATAGGACAAAACAGGTTTTTATCTTGGTTCAAGAAAAACAGAGGTTTGCAAACATTTTCTTTTTTCACTGATTTTCTTAGCAGTTCCTTGACAGATAAATAATTCTGTTATATTTCCATTTAAAACATGCAAACATGATCAATTTGGTGGTTTTAGTTATTTTATTTTTCTTTACTAAGCTGTTCTTTACAGGCCTTTTAAAGAACTGGAACTGAATCCATCCATGTCCAATCAAACTGATCAGCATTTTTGGGCATGACTTTTCAATCCCAGCATGATGTACAGTCATTAAATGTAACTTTATACAATAGAGCTGTCTGGATTATTCCCTAAAGACTATCTGCAGGATCTTAAAGAGCACTTTGGATAGCTCGGAAGTCTCAGCACTATATATATTTTTCATTACATTCCCGCTGCTTTTGTAATGTTTCCAAGGTGTCAGAGTTGGGTACAGTAACAGAAGAGGACTCGCAATTTACTTCACTGAGATAGCAATGCTGTCTAAGGAGAAATTAAAATAGACTTCACTTATTTGTGGAATTAATTATTGAAATGTGCTCAGCAATCACTCATGTCAACCCTCTATGCTTACAGGGCTTTTTTCCCCTCATGCAAACGCAACCAAAACAATGTTTGGTGGTACCAAGTTGTTTTGCATTAATAATAGCTGTCCCTTCTCGTGTCTGATGTATTATTCAAAATGTGACTTTGGTTAGTTATTCAGTACAGCACATTTGTGGGGGACAAAATGAGCCTTATTCATTTTTTTCTGCATCTAAACCTGCAAGTATAAGTTAAAATGTTAAAATAAAAAACTTAAATTTTTGAGCTCTTAATTTTCATTTGGTTGTTGCCAGATGTCAGCTTTGGAGTTAGGCTCAACAAGTTTTCATAAATTTTGTTCTTAGGCTTGATTGTTTTTCAGGGTCACCCTCTGTATGCATGGGGCAAATCTTGGTTTGTCCTGTGCTGGTGTCCTGGGTTAAGCTGGGCAATTTAGGAAGAGCTCTGTGGTGTCAGCAGGTAGTGCTTCCACGAAGATGGCAAGGAAAATCTGACCAGAGTTTCCTGAGAGGAAGCCTCATTTAAGGATCACTGAAATGAATTTGGTGTCAATGATTCTCACCAATTGCACTTGCATCACTCAGTGGCTTCATTTAAAAGCATGTATCTGTTGTGAGCACATTTTAAAACGGAAGAATTTGGGAGTGGATGTGAAGCGGGATACTTAGAAGGCTCTCTGCTGTGAAGAAGCAAGCTTAAAGGTCTGAAGTTGTGGGATTGTTTTTTTTTTTTTTTCAACAGAGATGATCTTTGAAATCTTTTCCATCAGCTCTCTCCACATTCCAATTTCAGTTTTATAACACCCCTCACTGTGCAAGTCGTGGCAGGAAACTTGCCCATCTCATGGAGACTTGCATGAATAATTCATTTAAGTGTCATGCTGATTCTCAGAAGGTTGGAATATTTCTTTGGAGACAGTCTTTAATAAGATTCTTCCAAACAACACAAAATATAGCTTTTTATGAATTTTATGGGGTAGTATCTCTTAAAAGGTTTTGCACAATCAAGGATTTAATGAACTGAAAATCAAAACATATGGTAGTCCCTCCTACCTCTTTGTTTTGTAGGTTGAAGTATCGAGATGAAGCTGCTTAATTGGGGTTAGAAACTTGAATCTGTCAGATCGGAAGGCAGAGGCAGAAGTTCAAGAAACTGGATACAACACCTATTTGGTTCCTTATTTTTTTTTTCTTCATTTGGGTGATACTATATGACAAAGAGAGAGAATGAAGCAGCACTTCCACTTATTTTCCAACAGAAAATATCACACAGCTCCTGCAAAATACTGTCATTCTGAAAGACTCCCAGCTGCACAGCGTCCCAGACATTCTGTTCAACAAGGTGTCTTTTAGCCCATCAGATAGAGGCACACAGGCCATCCCAGTCTTCAGAAGAAAGAGTGAGTTCCATGACAAGCTATTTAGAAGTTAATGAAGCTTATTAGAATGGAGGGTATTTTGATTTTGTTTTTCCTTTTGGAGACAACTTTTAAACAGGCTTTGGTCATCTAAGAGGTAGTTTGAAATGGGAAGTCCCTTGAAATCTTTTAGAAGAACCTTTCCCACATTTTAGTTTTTTATGCTATTTTATCATTATTACGGTTTTTAATACGCAATATTTTGCCAGAAAAAATAAAAGCAAAGCCCAAGTCAAGAAACAGCCAGTGTAGTTAGAATACAACATCACATCAATCTTGTCAGGGTTTTCATGAACATATTTCAGTGTGTATTTGGCAGCTATACAATTGGGATAAAATATTTTGTGTTTCTCTGGGGATGAGACACCATCATGTTTCCAATAGAACTGTTTGTTGAGGAGGAAAATAACTCACAAGGGAAATGTTCTTGATATATAATTGGTTCTTATTATTAAGAGAATTAACTAGACAATCATATTGTCATTTCAAGCCATTTCATCAGAAGAATTTGGTCTCACATCTAAATTAGGGCAAAGGCTCCCATTGGTGGTAAAGTGGTGGCACAATGCACTTGAGCTAAGTCTCAAGGTTATGGGTCTGACCTTGTCAGCAGTGAATAAAGATGAGGAGACAGCCAGAGCACTTTGGGGCATGGTGGCTTTCATACTGTGACTTTGCCTTCTATACTATGTCAAATCTGGAGTGAGTTACAAGATTTCTCTCAGCTCTCCAGTTTAAGAAAGGGTGGGGAACCCTTTCTCCTAAACTTTCCACCAGCAGCACTGGAGCCAGATGCCTAGGGAGTGGCACAATCTGCATCTTTGGAGATTTTCAAGACTTGAGTAGAAAAAAGCCATAGGTGACTTGAGCCAGCATGAAGAGCTCCACTTTGAGAAGGGGAATTCTTTCTGATCTGTTGTGCTCCACTCTAACCAAGGTTTCTATGAGTCTATGAAATCTTCAAGGCAAGAGTCACTTATGGCTTCAGTGGGGCTCTGAGCAACACCCGGTTGCACAGGACAGATCACGGCCCATAGAGTGGGGTCATAAAGTAGAGCTCCTTGAATTTCTGTGCAAAAATGCTAGTGAAGCCTGCTTGTGTATGTGTGTGTCTGGTTCCCCCACCTCAGGGATCAAGCCTACTTTATGGTCAAACTTGCAGCTTGACAGACTCGAAGTCTCGTTCATCATTACGGCTGAAATATCTCCTACACAGATATTGTGCTTTGTGGTGCCTTTGCAGGGAGCTAAGTTAAAAATCACATTGGTGATTAGTGGTTTACAGTGTTTGCGAAGGAGTTTTCGTAGTCAGGATCTAAGAGAACTGAACTCCTTAAGCTAGCTGATTTTTTTTTTTTCTTCCTAGTTGTCATTTAGTTGAAATTAGTCTTATAATTGCTTTCTCTGGAGACTCTATGGCTTCATTCACTCTCATTTATGGCATGAAAGATGGGTGATAGGTGACTAATGCTGCTTAGTTAGGCATTTTTAAAAAATAAATACAGAATCTGTCAATCCATTCTCTGTCAGGGAGAAAGAGCTCCCATTTTCACACTGTCTTTTCCTTCAGGGGATTCTGTCTTGGGAAGTACTATAATAGGGAGAAGTGTATGGGTTTTGACTTCTTTGGCAGTTTTCACCTTTTCCTTTGCAAATATCCTTACAGTTTTCTGATAACATTTATGAGGACTGAGAAGTGCATTGCCTACCGAAGAATGCAGAGAGAAATTTTTGGAATGACATTGACCACAGCATGTTGAATCCATGTTTAATTTTATAACTAAGGATAATAAAAGTTGAACAAATAATGTCTTTAGCCTGAGAAACTTAGCTTAGCTTTATTGATTAGCAAGTTGCTATGTGGATTTAAATTATGAGTCTGTCCTTAAATGTTTAGAGAAAGTGGACTGGTGTGTCTAGCTCTCCATATACATCCTTTGCAAGCTGCTTGCTAATAAGTCATTCTTTTCCCTATCAATAGTCTGGTGATTGATGAATTCAGTTCAGATTCCTCTGACTGTAAGGTTCAAGAAAACACATTCTCATTTTATTCTTATAAATATACAAGATTTTCCTCCTTCCATTTTGACTCCTCACTCTTCAAATATTTATTTCTTACAATTTTCTCTTCTTGTGAACAGTCTTGTTTCCTGCTGCTTAAAAAAGAAAAAGAAACAGTGTACTTTCCAAGCCTTCTTAAGGGTCAACCTCCTCTGTTTTGAAAAGTAGTTGTGGGCTACAAGGTGCAGGGGAACAGAGGGTGGAATATGGCAGCACGAGAAATCAGCCTGGATCCAAACAGAAAAATTCATGACCCAAATGAAGTATCTCTCCCCAGATGTCAGAACAGTGAATAAATGTTTCATGAACTTTGCTTTCCAGGTCAGCTCCCAATGATGATTTTGTTTGTGGTTTAACCCTTACTGTTTAGTGAAAGCAGCACGGTGAGACTGGTCAAGGAGCAGGGACGTGATCTTGGGCATCCCTGTTCTGGAGACTAGTCACAACACTAATGCCTTCAGCCAGGAAAACAAACGTGCAAAACTGATACCCAATTTTTGAGCACAAGGAATAATATCACATGAGTTTTCTTTGTAGAAAAATTTGAGGAAATAATCTCCAAACCCCATGAGAGTATGTCATAGCAGGTTTAGCACCTTGGGGCAAGAGCAGCCAGCAGTGACTGGGGGCCCTGTGGGAGCCAAACGTCCAGCCCACCTCCCTTCACACAAGAAACCTTGTAATTTTTACATTGTGATAGAGGAAAGTAGATGGCAGATGGCTGTGTTGAGGATGTGAGAACATAAAGCCAAAATTATGTTTGTAGGGTGAATGTTTTTCCAGCTATTCAGCCCTTGCCCCTTGTTGAAGCACCGGGTGCTCTATCTACAGGTGAGGGGAAAAGCCTGTTACTGCTGCTGCATCCTCAAAAGTGGAGAAGCTTAGATTATATGTGCTGATCCTCCACTGTTGAGCAAAGATGCCTGACACCAAGGCTTTGCTGTATGCAAGATTCATCCATGTGCTCCAGATTGGCCCTTTTTTATTTCATGGTGTGGGGAACTGTGTCCTCACAACCTGTGTCTGAAGCCTGAGCTTGCTGCACCTATTATTAGGGAGCCAAATGTTTTTTAAGTGGAGCGTGGAGATTGTCAGCAAATTCTGTTAACAAGTGTCAGAATTCATGTGCTTGTGGACTAGTCCCTACATTGGAGACTTCTGGTATTCTCCTTTCACGCTGTGCTGTTGCTGCCGCTTTGCAATTAGAGGGAAGCTGGCATTAAAAACATCTGCTACCCATGCTGGCCCATAGTTGCCAAACTTTTCATTCTCTTTGTGCCAAGTAGTACCTTGCCAGCAATACCATTGTGCTTAAATGTTAGCTCCCAAAAGCAATGCTTGCAGACATTAGTGCCACCGAATCAGCACCAGTACTGACATTTCACTTAGGGTAGGGAAAATTTGTGAGGAAGTGGCATGTCCAGGAGCTCAATTAGCATGGAAATGCAGAAAAAAAAATAGCGTTACCTTCAAAAGAGCACGGTAAGAGGTTATTGCTTGTGTTTTTCTGAAATTTACCAACATCTGTTCTGGATATGTTATTGGGGAACCACTGGCTCAGTTCCAGGCTGTGGTCCTGCACCAAGGTCCCTCCCTGCTGGTGACAAGCCAGGGCACGCAGAGCCCCAGCCCGAGTGTACTGGTAACTGCCAGAAGTACAAAGGCTCCTGCTGTTCCCAGTCCTTTGCCCATTCAGCTGCATTTTTGCGAGCTGTCATTATGGCCCTGATGTCGTGGTGAGATGCTCCAGGTGGGTTGGAGGCTGTGGTGTACACTCACAGCCCGAGATGAGGTCCTTGTCTGCAGCATCCTAGTGTCCTTTCCACATGTTTTCAGTCTGTTTAAAATGATTACCAATAGATAAAGAAGTTGTCAACCTTTCATTTCCTCTCCTTGCTCTAATGGTTAATGATTTTTTTTCTGATTGCTTCCTGAGCAAGATAAACGCCCCATTGTAATATGTGAAATGCATTTTCACAGCACAGAAAGAACAGTGGCAAACTGCTGAAAACACTGTGCAGGAGTGGCGAGCTGGAGAGTGGCAATGCTCGTGAATAACATGAACGTTGATCCTTCCTGTCTTCTAGCTCCATTTTAAGATAAATACCTCTGGGGATAGCTCTGGATATTCATCAGCCAACATGTAATGGACTTTGCTTTGACTGTTAATACTACGTTACTGGTATCAGGGAACAATGCCCTGTGTAGCTCTGTGCTTTGTGAAACTGCTGAATGAAGTGATGTACCAGAGGGGAAGAGCTGCCTATCTGAAACACAAGCTCAATGTTCAAATTCACTGACTGTTGGAGATGACAACGTGCCCGCACAGAGGCGGGTGCTCATGTTCAGGGAATATGTGGTTGCAGAACCATTACTAAACTATTTTTCTATTCTAATTTCTGTGAAAAAATATGAAGAGTGAACACTAGAGCTGAGGTTATACATGAGCAGCCTACAACATCTCTCTGGGAAATGGACACCAAGAAAAAAAAAGTTGATGTTTTTTTAAAATTTGTCTGAATCTATTGGTGAATATAAGATGAAAGTTCAAGCTAAAGAGAAGGAATTACATGTAAGTAGTATCACTAGAGTCCAAAAATTGCTATGTGCATTCCTTTCTTCATGGAGCAACATGTTCCTTCCTCCAGGCGGAATTTAAACTTAGGCTGCTGTCAAGTTGCCCAGCTCACTGTTGGATTTTTTTCTCTTTTCTTAACTGTTTTGCTTTCCTGTAGTTATCTTTCATTTTTTTTAAACTAATAGTGTCTTTACACTTTTCTGCATCTTTATGCCTTTGTGACATTCACTCAATTGCAGAGTGAGATCCTTTAGTACGTGAGCATCCCCAGGCATAGTACTATTTCTAGTTGAGATGAAATTTCCCTTCCACCTGTATCTACTGGATGCAATGATAGTCGGCAAATATCTCAGATTTTGCTCCATGTTAGCACTGCGCTTACTAGCTAAACAAGGATATCAAGCTGCTAATATGTGTATAACAAGTCATAGATACGAAAGACAATGCTTGGCATTTTGTATTTTACTTCATTCAGCATTAGAAGGGCTACAGGCAAGTTTATGATCATTTATTTACACATCTGTGGGTTTGGCTGTGCCGGTTTTACTCACTTTTCCTTACTCTTCGAATGGCCACGTGGCATGGCATGGGCTGTTTGCAAAGTGAGACAGTTTATGTCAATATACAGGACTCATGAAACTCTCAGTAGCTTTTTTTCTATAATACATTAAAAACATTCCACTTGCTCAGAAAGGAGGAAAAGACAAAGTTTAGCAGCAATGCAGCAAGCAGAGGAGTTTTTGTTTCTGGGCTGAAACATGGGATACGTGGAGATGCTTTATTTTTAGGCAATATTGTCAGTATAGGTTGTTGTTGCTAAATTTTGCTGTTGTCTCTAGCTTCACTTGGAAAGATGGTATTGGGGGTTAAATCTATATCTGGTTTCTTCCTGTAAATGCAAAGCAGCATACTCGCACTGTGTTTCAGGTGGTTGTGAGCTTTTTTGCTGCAGAGCGGCTGGTTCAATCCAAGCCGTGATCAGCAGAGGGCACTGATCTAACAGCAGTTGGATAAACTCAATTGTCGTTTTACTTCAGCGCAGTCTAAAAGGACCCAAGATTAATCTGTTAATATCCGCTCCTTCCTTTTCCCTCCTATATCAGTGTTAATTGCCAAACAAGTGACAACTTCCTCCAGTATATCATACTGGTGCATTATGCACTACCGCTGTAGATATGTTATTTGCGAATTCACTACAGACTCCTCCATAAACTCAAGAGGTTTTTACATTGCTTCTGTATGTATGAATACAAATAAATAGCAGCTGCAATTTCATCTATATCAAATTGTGCTGGTTTTGGCTGGGATAGAGTTAATTTTCTTCATGACAGCTAGGATGGAGCTGTGGTTTGGATGTGTGCTGGAAGCACTGTTGATGATGTGGGAATGGTTTTGCTGTTGCTGAGCAGAGCTTACACAGAGTCAAGGCCTCTTCTGCTCCTCACCCCACCAGCAAATAAGCTGGGGGTGCACAAGGAGTTGGGCGGGGACACAGCTGGGAGAGCTGACCCCAATGACCAAAGGGACATTCCACTCCATATGGCGTCATGCTCAGTGTATAAAGCTGGGGAAAGAAGAAGGAAGGGAGGATGTTTGGAGTGATGGTGTTTGTCTTCCCATGCCATTTAAAAGCAGTCTGTATATCAAAACCAGCTGATTGGAATATCCCACAGGAATAATTTTATTTATCATCGTTTACTTTCAAGTAGAATTGTCTACTTCCTTTGGTTTTATTTTCCTCAAAAAGAGGCATTCCTCTCAGGATTTCAGTGGGTTTTTCTCACTATGCATTCACAGCCATATTTAAGAACAGGTTTACACCGTTGCCAGCTAGGCTGATAAATGCAATCATGACTGAGACATGGCAGAAACAGCAATCAAAAAGCTGCCTGCATAAAACACTCCTTTAAACTGAATGAACTCGAAAGTAAAAGGCCAGCCCGGTTGTGTTGGGGTGAAGGAGAGGGCAAATAGGGGCATAAGCTACTGGTGGTGTTTCCCCAGATCCAAGGGCAGAAGAAACCTCTGGAGTGGTGGCAAGGGACAATGGCAGCTGCAGGTGGGGTTGTAGGCAATCTAGCATCAGCAGGAGTGATGAAGGCTGGCATGTCTGGAAATTGGTTCGACAGCCAGGGCCCTATAAAATTTTAATTTGAGAAATGAACCTGTTCTAAACTTTGAGAGTCAAGCCCTGCAGCTTTTACTTGGGCAAGATTTTTGCTAAGATAAATGCAAATAGACTTAAGGAGTCTGACAGTAGCCAGTGGGCAAGCCCCTGTCTTGTGTCTGGCAAATAACCCTTTGTAGCCCTGACCTGTGTCACAAGATTGGGTTCAATAAGTAAATATCAGTTTGGTGGAAGTGTGTCTTGAGTGCCATAGCATTATTAAAAGCTTCTCAGGTTGAGCCAAGGGCAGTTTTCTAAAGTTAGTCTTGGAAGTGTTGGTTTCCTACAAATCAGATTTCTGTTGCCTTTTATATATTAATCTTACTAAGACCATTATAGCAAACATTATTATATACTGCAGAATTTTCTGAGGTTTTTGCTCGTCTGTAGTTTTTAGAAGAGTTTTGAATGAAACCACTGTAGTGCTGAAGGTGCAATTTAGATGTTTAATGAACATCGTGGCCCAAAACAGAAAAGGGGTCTCAGTCTTAGCTATTTGGGATGAAAACCCAAAATGAAACCCAAACGAAGACGCTTAAGTGAGACTGCTAAAGACAGCACTTCTCACTGCTTCCTAATCACTGCCATACAACAATTAAAATGGGCAAATCACTTGAATGGCTGGAAAGTGGTTACCTCCTGCTCCCCCCCTTCCCCCATTCTGTACTAAAAGCAGCATGTTTAGCACTTGATTTGGGAATTTCCTGTCTAAATACAGATCATACCATTACGAGTAAGGAAATATTTGTCAGTTAAGGACTAAACTATCTAACTTTGTAGTGAGCTTCAACAGAACAATACAAAATTAGTGTTATCTCAACTGAAGGCAGATGCCCACGTAATACGTTCAAATTGATCTGTCCAATAGACATTATTTTCAAATACGGATGTAGCATCTTTGTGAGTGCCAACTACTTTTTAAAATACAGTATTCAAATTGGATGGTCATCCTTTCAAATATCTTTTAATGTAAACTTGTTTAAACTTAAGTTTTGGGCCCAATTCTGCTCTTCTTTTCCTCACTGGGTGCTGCTTTGTCCCATCAATATGAGGAAGGTTGGATTTTTTCCTTAATTATATTTTGTATGGGGCTTAGCAGAGCCCATTTGACAAGAAAGTTTATTCATAAGCAGGATCTGTCCTCAACTCAATCTGGGATGCAACAGGTCAGACTTAATCTGTGGCAGCTTTCTGTTTTCCTTGTTTCATTCAGTCTTGTTTAGCAAATGCCTAAAGAGAATTTCATTAACTGAATTAGGTCATCTCAAGTGAGGTCAAAGTGGAGTGCCCAGAAAAATCCCTGATTTCAAGTTGTGTTTTAGCTTGTTCATGGCAAAGGGATACAGCTCAGATTTTCTGCTGCATACAGCTGCTGTAGGGCACTGGGTCTGTCCTACTGCAGGATCTAATCTGTGCTGAACTTGCCAAAAAGGTATGCCAATCATCTCCTAACTTGCATCTACATATTATATTAATGTGAGAGAAGCAATAAGTCCACCTTTTTAATGCTCGAGCAGAAAAATGAATGTAGCTGCAGCTGCATGTGTAATTTTGCAGAAAAGAGATGCGTGGGAGACATTTAGCAGATGTATCAACCACTGTGGAAAGAGAAACAGTTCTGTATGTCTGAGTCCAGTATCTGCAGATAGAACATGTAACTTTGCCCATGGTCCAAAGAGGAACTGGGTGTTTCAGGTGTGGGAGCCCATCCCAGTGGAAGGACCAGATGGGAGAGAGAGCAAGCCCAAGCGAGAATTTTTTAAAGTGCCCTTCTTCTGTATGCTTATAGCATCTGAAAGAAAAGTGAAAAATGAAGTGAAGGAAAGGAAAGGAAAGGAAAGGAAAGGAAAGGAAAGGAAAGGAAAGGAAAGGAAAGGAAAGGGGGAAAAGAGAGAAGGCATTTACAGCTATTGTACTAATGACACTAAGTTAGGAAACTAGGGAGACAGTTCAAAGAAGAGATCTTTGCTCTGAGGTTACATTGCTGTGAGATCAAGGCGAGGAGAATGGCATCAATCATTTGCAGTCACCAGCACAGAAAACTCACCAAGGTTTCCATTCTCATTGCACTTGTTTTCCTTAAAAAAATAAGTTCGCTTTCCTCGCAAGCCGTACTGCCATTTCTCAGAAAGCAAAGATATCGCTAGGAATAATTGCTTTAGCCTTTAGTTTTGAGTGGATTTTTTCTTTTCCTCTGCCAAGCAAATAGAAAAAGTGCTTGTACTGGTTTAACATACACTACTATCTAAGAAGAAAAATTCAATAGAGATGAAGATAGCTTTATTTCTGTCACCAAAGAAAAATATGTATTTCATCCAATCTATGCCTAACTTTTCTTTGCAGTTCTTGAGAAATACAGAAAAATCTATATATCACACTCTTGGCCAGTACTTGATGACATTAGCCTTCAGTTTTTCCCTCTGTTGTCTTACTAACAACAACAAAAAAGGTAGAGTGTAAGCTTATGTTCCCATGCACTTCATTTTACAATTTGCTTTGACATGAAGTGAGAAATAACTGAGCACAACCTTTACTACAATAATTGGATTTTTGCCATCAGGAAAAGCTTGTTACAATTGTGTCCTCTGAGAAATAATATATACTTTTTAGGTTTAGTTTTATAGAATTCATTCTCTGGAACCTTAGAGGGCTCAAATTCCAGCGAGAGAGATGTGATGTACAGGGGCTGGATCCTTCCCCACCTGAGTCAACAGTCTGTCATCATCCTGTCAATAACATTGGTTCATTTACACCACCACAGCCTAAAAATCATTTTGAGACACATCTTAAAAACACAGTTTAATTTTAGATCAGTTTCCTTTGTCTTCCTCTTTCTATTTTGCTTTCTTTTTTCTTGTTGCTTCAGGTCATACTGGTTTGCTAGTGATTTTACTCCCTCTGTGCAATTTCCTCGAAGAATTATATTAAAATACACTTAATTATAAGTATTGAATGTGAGCATCATCGCTGATGAACTGTTCATGTCTCCAATGTATACCACAGATTGTCTCTTCAGTGTCACCAGGACTAAGTATCGTATGAAGAATAACTCAGCTTGAGAAAACAATATCCACAAAGTCATAACTATACAGTGTATTCTTGGACTTTCCTAATAGTAAGATCTCTGCATACTATCAGGTCTCTGAAATCTTTGGGTTTTCAGAAACTTACAGCCATCTAACAGTGAATCTGGTGATACCCGTATCACATTCACACCTCTTCCCTTTGGAGTCAATAACAAATAGCTCCCATTGGCATTAACGGGAACAGTATTGAGCCTTGAATTATTAACCATACTGAATAATAGGAACCTGTTTTATTTAAATATAACCAATGTGGGATTGGAAGTGTGAAGTGGTAGTAACAAGCCATTTTGAGTAGAAGGAGATGTGTATGAAGTTAAAGTGCGTTGTACTAAAAATCAATTTGAATTTACTTCAGACTTTGCATAACCTTCTTCTCAGTGCCATACAAATGTCTTGATAGACTCATTAAAGTCTGGAAAATGGGGGAGAAAATTGTGATCAGAGACTCATGAAAGAGCTGAAATAAAAATCTATAAGTGAAGTTTGAAGTTACAGAGTGGATCAGTGAGAATTTTAAGTTTCAATTTTTTTCACTTTATGGGTTTATCAAGTACTAACAGTTACTTTACCATTTTTATGTAGTGGAACATACATATTGCAGCCTGCTTATTCAGATTTCTTTTTGCAGGGTCTTCCCTCTGCCATTCTACTTGTGTCACTCACGGTGAAGACCCCTACGATGTCTTTGACAGAAGAGAAGACCCAACATTAGTAAGTCTGTGAGTAATCATGATTCCTGCATGCTCATTTTGATGTACTGGAGACCAAAAGAGGAGAGTACTCTGATTTGGAGGAATCCTTTAAGAGCTAAATGGCCACCTCCCGCTTCTAGAAATGAATTGCAAATGCAATTACCTCATCAGGGCATGTGTGTTAATTTTTTTTTTTTTTTCAGAACACTCTTCTCACTTGCTGTTCCTCACCATGTCTCTTGAATGTGTATTGCATCTACCTGTTCTTGTTTACCTCCAAATACAATACAACTGACAGCGTCTTATTTACTGCTACACAACCAAGCCAAAATTGTTTTCTCATATCTGCTGCGTCACTGAGGTTAAAACTTGGTTCTTATCCTTAAGGATACCTTGAAATGTGATTTTTATTCTGATGAAAGATTTTTTTGTTGAAACTCCTGTTTACACTCCAATTTGATAGAGAAAAATTGCAACATTCATTATCATGATTGTACAGTATGAAACAAATTGCTTGAGATTATGCTTCCCTCCACTTTAAATTGTTCCATTGTTTAGACTAGAGCCGGCTGACAGTTTCTTCATTTATCTTTTGTAGACTAATGCTGCAATGGACATGTTCAAGGTATTAGGCTGGTGCTGATTTGTCAGCCTTGACCTGCTGCCACATTAGCTTATTGCAAACCTGACACTTTTAATTTCTGACCTGTAGATTTTTTTCTGAGATTTCTGAGCCAAGATTAGCCACCACTGCTTCTGTGAAAGATATAAGGACACGTATCAAAAGCTAACATACAGTGTTTTCTTTTTCACATTGGAGCCCTATTCACCAACTTGTGTTCTATATTAGAAACACATCTCATTGTTCACAGCTTCTAACAAAATTTAGTTACTGTTCATCTTAACTCTGATTTATTTTGTAGACTTTGTCTGGCTTAATAACAGCTTTTACACAATGGACCAGTCTATGCCTGAATTATAGGCCACTGAAATTAGCAGTGAGGTCTTGCTACTCAGTGATTGGAACTAGTCTGTGTTGAATATACTAGTGGTTTCTTCTAAAAATTGGCTTTTATATTTAAGCTTCATTTTCGGGAAGGATTGTAGTTGTTGGAGCTGAAACTGAGGAACCAGTCTGCAAGTTTGCAGCTAATACAAGAGTGTAAGTACTTCCATGAGTGCTGGAAGTAGATCCCATCTTTATTTTAAATTAGATAAAACTAACCGCTGTTCCATAGCCACCTGGAGAGGCAGCCAGCATGGTCTCTTCAGCTTCTTTTCACCAGGAAGCTGGCCTCACTTCTTTACAACAATTTCTTGCAAACTTTGCATGTTCAAATGTCGGACCCCATCTTTGGTCCTAACAGGAATTAATACCACCATTAAATTCTCACAGCAATTTTCCCTTTTAAAGGAGTAAGGTATGACTCTCACTAAAAGATGCCTCTCTGGTTTCCTTGCAGGTAGGAACCCATGGGGGAAATAACAGAAAAAAAAAAAAAACAAACCCAAAAAAAAACCCAAAACACACACACACACACAAAAAAAAAAAAAAAAAACCAAAAACCAAAAAAACCCACCCCACTATTGCAGAAAGAAAGAAACAAGCAAAATCCACAGTGATAACTACTCACAGTTAGGGATGGTGGTCTCCCAGACCACTTCACTTTCATAGCCTAATGTAACGCAGAGACCTTTAAAAACACTACTGTTTGAAAAGAAGGTCTCAGGTCAATTGTGCAAACTGGAAGCTTTTGGGAATCGGCTGCTGGGGGAACATGAAAACAAAGGTGCTGATTGCAAGTGGTGGGGGAAATGAGGGCTAACCTCATGCCATCACGGGATTCATCAGCGGTGTCAGCTCAGTTCCTGGCTGAAGTGGAGCTCTTGGAGGACAGGGAGGTCTGTGGCACCCTTCACTCATCACTGAACCCGCACGCAGCTGCTCGTCTGCCAGATGCTCTGGGTTTAATGGGTAAGTCACAGCTGCACCACTAAAAATGCAGCACACTAGACTTAAATCTATGCTGTTACAGCCTGATGTCTCATTTTCAGTTTGCAGCTTATTTTTCTTTTCAGTTCTTTAGAGATTTTTAGTTAAGTTGGTTCTTTCTTTTTTTTTTTTGTCCTGTGTTGGTAGAGATCTTTGTGAGCTAGTGGACTTAAGTGTGGTTATTCAAGTAGAGCTCAATAAAATAGTTGAAATAATGCAGTCTTTGAATAACTCTCCCATTGAAGTCAATGAGAATTTAATATGTTTAAATACCACAGTATGTAGCCCTAAATTTAATTGAGTATTGCAAGAAAGTTAAATCAGCCATATAGGAGGTCTTAGGAGGGTTTTTTTTTCCCCTAGGATAGGCATCGTGTTTCATATAGTGATAGACAACCAAAATGAAAATAAGGGTCACTTCCTTTAACTTGGACTACTGTTTCATAGATTATTTACCTTTATGGTACTTCATCTCTCAGCGTAGGCTGATCTGACAAAATGTAACAAGACATAATGATAACTTATCTTCACTGACTACAAGCTACAAAAATAGAACAATCTGCCTTTGATGAAATGCTTGAATTTTTAAAATTCTCTTAACAACACTCTTGACCCGCACAGTCGTGCAAATCCTAGACTTCTGCAAGCAAATCTCATTAAGTGAGCTACAACTATTCCACGAATGTGGGGATTTCAGTAGCATTATCCAATACCCAAATTGCTGTCGTTGATTTTGCTTTCCTTGATTGGCAGTGACTGGTATTATTTGCTTCATAGTCTGGGGGGGAAAAGTAAAACTGTAAGATAATAAAATATTTTTGCAGTTAGTGGGAATAAGTGCGAAGCCAGGAGTAACTCTCAGAATGAGGCCAGGATCTCGTGCTTGGCAAAGGGATTGTGCAATGAACTGTAACAAGGACTTGCTGCTTGGTGTTTTCAGGGAAGGCTTTTGTAGTTGGGGTTCTCTTGAACAGAGAGTTAACATGGTTTTGTCTGTTTGTGCTATTCTTAGGGATTGCTAAATGCCATATAAAAACCCACCAACATCTTGACATCTTGTTCAGATAAAGAAGAAAGAACGTCTGTCCTTGGCGAATTGCAGATAACAAAGGAAGGTTGGTAACGTAATCGGGAGAGATTTGAGTGAGAATTGGGAAACAGTTGGCAGTTTACAACAGCCTGAAATCAGACTGCCTTTCCGATGGCACCAGGCCTGGGCATGTCCAGGAGATGAGTTTCTCATGACTCTGCACTAACACTGACGATAAAGTGTCAATCTTTATCAAGTCTGAGCTATCTACATAATCTCCTTCCCTGACTGCTCAGCTCTCTGAACAAACCCTACAGCTAAGCAGACAGAAAAGTAAAGTTTTCAAACTTGTTTTGAGAAGGATCTTTCTCACTCAACACTGCAAGCTGTGGGCGAGGTCACACTCACCAACTTTTTGTCTTCAGCGGAGCCCAGACTTCATCCTACTGCTGGAGCAGGAGAAAGCTGTGATTATCTGGTAGCCGCCTGTTTACATGTAGTGGGAGGTGAGAATGAGAATTCCCCTCCAGAGTGGTTCACGTCTTTCTTTCTAACTCCTAATTACATAACATATTCATCGTTATTGCCATTTTATTCCATGTAAGACACGGATGAGGCCATGCGGCATTTTACCCATCTCTCATGCTACAGTAGCTGTGATTTACATTGAGAGTTATAAATTGCCAGACAATTGGAAATAGCATGAAGTAAATGCTTCCCAAAATGCTTTAATACGAGAGCTAATAGCTATAATGTGTGTTTCCTGTAACTCAGTTCACTCTAAACTGGTAGTTAATTGGATTATCATACTTACGTGGGTAAGTATTCAAACATGTCTAAACTTCATAAAACCTCCTGTACGGGCAGAAAGATAGTATTAGAGCCAAATGAAAACCAAGCTTTTAAGCATGTTTGCACAGCAAGCTCGATAAACACTTTTGCTGATCTGCATGAAACCTGTACAATTTCAATGCCGTTATTCTTTTTTTGACAATGTGCAGGCAAATTTTAGTACTGGTGGAAAACCTAAAAATATTAAGTTTACTTAATAAAACCTATTAAAATGGGTGGCATGAAACTGAATTATTTCGATTGGAATATATACACCAGGGAAAAGCAAGATCTTGAATATTCACATTACAGCTCATTGAAAAGGCAATGGGCTATGCAACAAGATTGACAACAAAGGGAAAAATGATGAGGAAAATTGCCTTACTTATCTGCTAGAGTGCTCTTGACTGCCAACTGTAATTTTATGGTTCATTATATAAAAAAATACCATTAATGTTAGTACTTGTGTATCATAATCATGTGAAGAAGAGAAAAAGTTCATTGAAATGTGCTCCATTTTTAATCAAGACACTATAATTGTGTGTTTTTCAGGCATCATCAATTTCCATCAGTTTTACTGCTGCAAAAATAACGTGCTGCTATAGTTCTTCCAAAGGTCAATTCCTGCATGAGGCACATCGACTGCAGGGATGTAAACTGTAAATAAAGAGCAGCATAATTTATCTTCTCTGATATTACTTGATTCATCATGAGCTTTAAGTTGATAAGTGAAGAAAATAGAATAGCTGGTTTTAAATTTCGTGGTGCATCAGATAACTTAGAAATTACAGGAACTTTGGTTATACAAATGTTGTTATATGAAATGTCAGGCAACAGCCAATATTAGCATTGTAGAGCCAATATTACACAGCAAATGTATCTGTCAACCTATTTGTGTGCTCTCAGTGATTTTGAAAATCACAGAACAGATAAAATTGTCTGAAACAATGGCATGCTCTGCACTGCAATGTGTTGTGTGCCTGATGGATTAACCCATCCCAAAACAACTTTGACCATCAGAGGATGTGGGTTCCTCACACCTAAAGAGGTGCAGTGGTCTTACTAACCTGAACACCCCATCTCTTTTTTTTTTTTTTCTTTTTTTTTTTAAAGGGGACACGGGTAAATTTAGTGACACATTAGAATATGCAGGAAGTTTTGTGCAGAACAAGTTTTCTGAATTAATGTTTGTGTTACTCCGGTACAATGTCAGGGAACAAGACTACAGCAGATCCTCAGTCCCAGTGCAACCCCAGAACAGAGGAGAGTCCCTATCCCAAGGACTTTGTTCTTGACAAAACAGAGATGATTCCCAGATGATATTTTCCTAGCTAGGGGATGCTCAGACTTTCCTTATTCTGTGACTGTGTGATTGAGACTGACCTTGAGCAATAGCTGCTCTTTTCTCCTGGGAATGTGCTCTGAGGTTTGAGGCCAGGGCCTGTTAAACTTTGTTTAGAAGTTACAACAGGCCAGTGAAGTACAAAAAATTCATGTTAGGTATGTTATTGAAGTTTTTAAAGGCATTTTTTTTCACTTACTGGTACAGAATACTGAAAAGCAACTGATGTGCTCTAGGGGTGAACTCTGTTGTAGTGGATCCTTTATCCTGTTGAACACATATTCTTGCAGAACTACTCCTGATATGGATTTTCATACTCAGCCTTGTATCTCAGTCTCAATTTCTTGCAGCGCAATCTGCACGTGAATGCCCGAAACCGAGGGCACCTCTCTGCAGAGGCAAAGTGCTGCCTTTCCACTCTCCCAGAGAACCCCAAATGCACCAAATCCCTGTTCTCCGTGTTGAGCTTCCCAGGGACACCTCAAATCAGGCTCAGCAATGTCTCCCCTGGAGCAAAGCAAGTACAACAGCTTTGACTATTATCCTTACAGGATGGCTTTTGTTCCATCACGTGAACGGAGTGGTGGTGCACACCACTGCCAGAAAGAAACACGTTTTCCCTCTATTTTTCATCTTCACCTCTCCTTAAATTAAGCAAGACAAGCCCAGTACACTAGAAAGGGCTTCTGCTGGGTAGCTCATATTAGGGCAAAGAGATCATAAAACCAGCATTACTTGGATGCTGTGTTTGTGTAGTATTTCAGTGTAATACGCTATCAGACTTGTGTTGTTCTGATGATGTATTATTTGATAAAATAAGGTCAGCTGTCAAAAACCCATTCCAGCATCTGAGGCCCTCAAAGTTCTGTTGGGGGAGAAGAAAATGAAAAATTCATTTTATTCCTAAAGAGCACGTTCTTCAACCTCGTGAAATGGAGGATGGTAAGGCTGAAGCTGAGAGGCTTTACAGAGGCTGGCAAGCCCTCCAGAAATCCCATCACCTAGCCAAGGTGGTGGTAGCAAAGTACAACATTTGCTGACAACTGAAACCTCTCCTGCAGTCCAGCAACACGCTGAAATAACTTACATATTTATGGCTATTTTCAGATAAATGTCACTGCACCTCACACCTTCGCAGCAGGACTGTCCCACAGCGGATGCTGAGCAGCCGGGCGGTCTGTGCCGGACGAGCCTCTCCCTTCTCCTGTCCCCAGCAGCAGTGGATATCTGGGATAATGCTTTGCAAATCTCACTGTGAAAACATGGCATTATTCATGGTGTACGATTAGTCTTTCGTGCTTTCCTTGTTATAAATATGTAACACATGCTACAGTGCAGAATGTGATAATATATTCTAATGTGATATTTGATGCTGATATTTAAAAACATGTTCCTGAATATGCACAGTTTAAGTTTCACATGAATGTACATCTACCATTTTTCCTGTTTTAAAGAATGAAGTCTTTTAGGCAAAAATTTGGTTTTATGTCAATCTGTTTTTACCCCTTTCTTCAGCTCCTCTATCTGCAGCTAAATATTTTCTTCATCTTCCACAGAAAAAATGAATTATTCTAAAGTGATGTGTGCTGCAGTGTATGTCTGTGTGTTTGTTGGTAAGTCAAAATACAAACACTGGGAGAAGATATTCTCATTTGTTTTCCATTCCAGTTTTTAAGTGGTGTGTTAGGAAGCAATCATAATAAAGAGGAGCTGAAGAAATTATTTCTCAGTTAGACAGCAGGCTGCTGTTATCTCTAATCTAAGAGGCAGTGGATAGAGGTCATCTTCTGATCAATGAGGTGAATTTCATTTTATGATGCTGCAAACAGACAGAGAATGGTACAATCAGGTGCTTTCAAAGAGAAAACAGAAGCAGTCAGAGACTGATGGAAGAACCATAACAAAAATAAACAGATTTATTGCTATATATAGCTTGCTTTACAAGGACTCTGTAGTGCAGAAAGAAGATGATACTCTACTTTAGCCCCCCAGATGTAGGGTATTGCCAAGATTTATAATCACTTTACCTGCCCACGACAGTCTTCTGGACAAATGGGGTTAACATGGTGCACTGACATGTTCAAAGATTACCTCTCATAAAGGATAAGCAATGTAGTTCCCAAGTTGAACACTTAAGCAGGTAATGTAATGTGGCTTTCAGGAATCCTCATGCAGGGAGTGCTGATGGCTTCTCTGTTGGACAGTCTCCAGTAACCCCAGCACAACCCAGGGTCTCCCAGGTGTGCTGGCTCGCTGGTTAGCTCTGCCATTTGCCTGTATTCTGCTTTTCAAGTGGAATTTCACTTGGCCAGGTTTTACTCACAGTGGTATCTGATATGACTTTAGGTCACTAAATAATACAGATTGCAAAGTCTGAGTAAAATGTTAGCTACTGAAGTTTTAGAGATAGTTTAGAATAATAGACATTGATGTGTTGTCATGGTAATTGAGCAATTATTGGATATATCTTCTAACCTTTGCCATAGGTGAGCCTTAAATGTTGTCTGCTGTTCCATTCAAGAAGTGGAGAAAGGGATGGAGCATTCATCATGTTTTGGTTAAGTCCGGCAAGAAGTTAAAAACACTTTCCCACAAAAATACTGAATTTCACAATAAGCACATTTAACTAGGTCTATTTGAAATGATCTGTCACGTAGCAGCCTGGATAATTTTCAAGAGAGGAAGCAAGATAACCAATATTGATAAAAGCAAGTAGATGAGCAAGAGGAAAAGATCATTTAAATACAGAAAAGGATCAAAAGATTTGAGAAATGTATGCACGAGGAAATGGGCAACTGTGCGTCTGTCACTGCATTGGGAAATCGTCCATTTCTGAGTGTCTGACTTACTGTTTGTGTCTGATCTATTGATTATAAAAGAACGTTGGACTGGAAGTATACCTTGGTTAAGATTTTAAGATTGTCATTAGACCTATACTTGCATCCCATGCAACTGTGGATGGAAAGGTGTCACCCAGCCAATGATGGCAATGAGCAAATGGCTACATACATTCATAAACCAGTTACAGAATAAACTACAAGAAGAGAAACCGAAAATGGCAGAGCAACAGCATGTGAAGGAGCCCAGAATTTTAACTGATCTGCTGCTGTTAGGTCTGTTGGAGGGTGCCCAAGCAAGGAGCAGGAAAAGGTGAACTGTTCTGCTGGCAGGGACATGTAGAAACAATTTTCTACATTTTTGTATGCCTCAGTCAAAATAAGGACTGCTGCACACACATATTTGAAAAGATAGTGTTTACCTCAAGCAGCAGAGCTTACTTTTCATTAGAACATATCGCAGAGCCTTTTTTTTCCCCAAACCTTGCAAACTATCTGCAAAACCAATGGAAAGCTGAAGAGAGCCCTTGCTGTCAGTGCAGATTAATCTGGAATTCCCTGGTATCTTCAGATCCTTGTGCATCAAAACAGCAGTTTGCATCAAAAGTTTGAACAGTAACTCAAACTATTTGGACTTCAGAAAGCTACAAGAGTGAATGAACTAAAACGCCTCCAATTTCTACAGCTTGCAGACTTCAAAAACTGTAATTGTGCTGGAAGTCTTTGATCTCAATATAACTCTTCTATTGCCTTTGAAGTCAAAAGCATGGGGCTATTGCAGTGGGATGCTGAGATGTCCAGTGCTACTGCCCTACAGCCATGTTTAAGGTACATCGCATTAGCTATTGACCACCAGGTGCTAAAGGATGTAACCATATGTAGAGAACATTTTCTTATTAAAGAAGATTTCACACATCAGCAGTTTTGATGCAGAATGTATTTTCCCAACAAGGAGGTCACTGCAGACCACTGGTGTGCACGACCTCTGGAAGACATTTTCTAGAAAAAAAAAATAATTTTTTATTTAAACATTTTAAATAATCAACTGTTACAGCTGAGCAGGACTTAAAATGATGTCAAAATTACACATCAAACAGCAGCAGACGTGATTTGTGGTGCTTAGGAGGGAGCCCTAGAAGTGAGAGGTTGGTGAGAGGTTTGGGTGGAACTCTGGGAATCTCTGCCTGCCCCCGAGGCAGGAACTTAATACCGCAAATTGGTAACAGCGTCTGCCATCGTACAGCAGAACTGGAAAAGAAAAATGGAAAGGGCTGCATTTATATGACTTGTAAAATATTCATTTATGTGCTGCGCTTGAGGAGAATCGATCTCTGGAGAGCGTGAGGCTTCTCCATCTCAGTCAAATTAGATTAGAGGTAAGAGCTGAGTGGGATACAATGTCATGGGAACAGGAATAGGGTGAAACCGTGGAGGATGTGCTCACCTCGGATCTCCTGGACGGGGCAGGGGGTCATTAGGAAGAGCTGAGACTGCAACGGGACTGAGGCATGACCTTGTCCCTGAGCAAGCATCTCTGGGCTTTGATTCCAATAGGTGGCAATTTGTTCAAATAGAATATAGAAATATAGAAATCATTTTGTAGTTTTGGTATTCAGTGACTTGTTTTATCTGTCAAATTATAACAAGGTTAAATAAGGTCAGCGCTGAGGAAGGCAATGGTTTAAGCCTTTTATTTATGGTATTATTTTCAGTGTATGGTGAAGAAGAATGCAGCAATGGGCACAGCAATGGACACAGGGGATTTATGCTTTGCCCTTCCATGGATGCATTGCTCAGATACCAGCTGTGCTGCAATGATGATACACATTGCCAGAGCTTTGCGCGGGGCTGTGTGTGACTGGATTGGCATTCTTATTTCAGCCTCTTGAACATCAGTTGTTGAGTAGCTTCCTCATCATTAAGAGCTTGTCAAAGACAAAGTCAGAAAATACGTGTTATAAAGAGGACTCAGTAAAGGTTGTATGATTTGCTCCAGATGTAACCTGGTGATTGTTGGTCTTGCTAAAAGCCCGTTTGAGTTATTCCTTTATAAACTGGAGCAGATAATCTGTGCGGTGACATCCATTTTATTTCTGAATTTTTGGGAAAAAACAAAAAGCAGTGCCCATCAGTAAGGTTTTCGTGGTGTAACAGTGGTGGTTTGTAGCTAATTGGATTTCTCTAAGTCTGTCTGACCCCAGACAGGTTTGCCCGTGGCTGGAGTGACTCGTCACACCAACCCAGTGCTCTTTTCCAGTTAAAACGCTCTTTGAAGATTTTAACTGAGAAGTGCTATTCCGAATGGAGTTCTTTCAGTCTTTTTTCTGATGTTAAGGAATCTTGAAGAATTTCTAACAACAGACTTACACATAGTTAAATTGAGGAATATCTTAGAGAATGTTTTCAGCTACTTCTGACAATAATAACTGAGACGTGCTATTCCAAATGGAGTTCCAACAGACTTACACATAGTTAAATTGAGGAATATCTTAGAGAATGTTTTCAGCTACTTCTGACAATAATGTCTTTACCTTGGGAGCAAAGTATTCACGATGTCCTGATGTCAATAAAGGCAACAGCTTTGACAGCAGGTTTATAGCAGCATAGATGGTAGAGTGCTGAACATTACCTGTATCATCAAATGGCTAACACTTTCCATGAGAAAGATGTCTCTTTAGAAAGCTGTGCCTTTTATGAGTATCATCAACTGCTGTCAGGCTTGACACGGCTGGGTTTGACTGGGTTTGAGGATTTTGTTGTTGTGGTTGTTTAAATTTGTGATAAAATAAGTGAGCATTTTCTGAGAAATGGATGTTGAAAAATGCATCATGTTCAAATATAAACTGCTTCATGCTACAGGTTCTTGTGAAAGCTCTCAGATTTGTGGAGGAAAAGACTTAAGTAAGAGAGTGATTTGCCGTGCTTTTGGTATTAAAATGGCACAGCTATGGTTAATGCAGAGGTAGTGACTTATTACAGCTGTAAATGCCCTTTAAGAGCTCTTGGGTTTAAAAGCTTTGTGCAGAGTCTCCATTGGCTTTTGGATAACCCAAAGGCAAGGGAAGAAGAGCCGTGAGGGCAGTGAGGGCAGGCAGCTGTGAGCACACTGCTCTTACAAGTGTGCTGTTTCATGCCAATAAGAAACAAATTATTTGCAAGTAAGAGGAATATTTATTTTACCACATTATGAGAAAAAAATTCTAAGTTACTGGAAACCAGTATGGATTCACACTTTATTATTTCAGTTGCATAGTCTCTTGAAGGATGCAGAAAGAAGGCAGGCTTAGAGACAAACTTCTACCATTTCAGCTTTCTCAGTGTTTGTTGGCGAGCATCACATAGAAAGAGGACATATCATAGATCCTGTGTCACAGCTCAGCACCAGCTTGCCTCTGCCACACTCCGGAAGAGCAATGCAGTATCCGTGTTGTTTCTGGGAGGTGATGCTAAGTGCTTCCAAAATGATTGCTGCCGACTTGTAAGGATATGAAACTCTGCTCCCAGTTGTGAGTCCTGGGACAGCCCATGGAGGTGTGCAGCCCTGTGTCAGATTGCATGGCTTGAGCAATCTGCTTTTCTGCTGCAAATCGTGGGGCATGCCAACCATTCAGCACTGTGTGACCTGCCACCGCGCCCTCCTCTCCATCGGCACTGGGAAGTGGCATGCAGATGGAGACCAACAAGGAGCTGCTTTCGTTATGGGAGGCCCTTCTCTGGATATTTACATCCGAGATATAAATCACACTTAAAACATCACTTGGTGTAATAGGTTTCTGTAATTAAATGAGAGCTTTATTGAATAAATTACCATAGTGGTAATTATACGTGTAATACTCTGGCTGTATCTCTGACAATTCCTTTGACTTTATTGCAGATAAAACAATGACCTTGACCATTTTCATAATGCTTGATAATTTAGGAATACTGAAGAAATGTTAATTGTGAGTTGTCTAAGAAGCCTTTAAATGCCAGTAATGGTATTAGCTCAATATTGAGACAATATTATTCCTAATACTTTCTCCATGCTCACAGTGCCAGTCATAACCCTTGTTACTTTTGGAAATACAAACTTATGAGCAATGGAGCTTGGTATATGCAACAAACACTGGTAATATGCTGAGAAAATGTTGGTTTAGTCTGTAATATCCCTGAATTGATTTTTCTTAACGGAGCGGAGAGCCAGAAATGACATGCATCCAATCAGCAAGGACCTTTATGTAAATGAATGCAGAATTAGAATAGCAGAGTACAGCTTGATGACTTTGGCCTCATTCTTTGTACGTTATTCAATACTTGCTAAGTTTACCATTTTCCCTTTCCTTTGGCTAAGTTATTTATATATGCATGCAAGTATAAACTCACCCATTGGATACTTAAATTCCAGTGAGACTGTATTTTTTATTTACTGCTTTCTCCAATATATGCACATCTTTCAAATCTCTACAGAGCTGCATCGATTCCTGTAGTATCATCTTCTAGTTTATTGAGTAGAAGTGGTGACTGATTGTCCCTTGGTACTTTAGGAAGACCTAAAAGATACAAGAATGTAGTTTTAAATAGGCTGTGACTTTATTAAGCTACCACCACATCTGAGAAATTATTTGAGATGGTTGGGAATTTCTAGGCAATTTTTTTTTCCCACTGGAAAAAATGCTGATTTGCCAAAATCAAAGTTGTTTGCTAAGCAGAATTTGATTCAACATATCCAATTAAGAAGAAAAAGAAGGCAGTGCAATAGCGGGTTGACACTGTTAACAGAAGATTGTGCTTTTTCTTGTGATGGCAATTTTTCAAAATTTTAATGAACTTCTACTCAAAAAAAAAAAAAAAGTGAAACCAATTAATTTGAGTGACCTGACAAAAAAAGAGGGAGGGTGTTGGTGGGTGGAAAAGTGAGATCACAGATTTACGCCTTGTCTTGTACGCAATTTCTCTGCAAACTGAGGGACAAAGAAAAACAATCCACGTTCTGCAAGGAACCTCCTTGCTGTGGCGCCATGCTGCTGCTAGCCTTCCAACTACTGCTTATAGAAAACTTGGGAAGTTGGGGGAAAAAATCAGCATTTCAATGTAGAAGGCATTAACAGTATGTTTTCCTCCTTCTTGGTGTCTCCTGGTTGGGGACTTCTGGTTTCCTGGGAGCAGCTGGCTTCCATCACCCTGTGCCAGAGAGTCAAGCCTGGGGTCCTGCTTGTCCTTTATCTCTTTGTTAGCATGGGCCAGACAAAGCTGCTTGGCTTTGCTGGGATCTTCCTGAATGTCTCCTCTTTATCTTGAACCTACTGAATGTCACATCTTCATGATAAACTGATATTGATCCATTTCTAATAATGTTTTTTCTTGAAACTTGCACTACTGTAGTATCAGGATCCTGTCAAGTTCTTCTGAAAACACAGTCTGGTTCAGAGAAACTATCATCAATTAATAACATTTTAAAAAATTAATTTGCACTCACACTCAATAGGGTGCAGGGAGGATAGCAAGGCTTTTTACTATGCTTTGAAAAGCCACAGCAAATGACTTCTTCAGTAAAAGAAAAATAACCTAATAGCAGCTTTCTATGGAAATTCACTGTATTTCTCTGTTCAATGGTGCATGAAAATACATGTGCTTTGTATGAATACAGAAATGAAGAAATAATTTATCAAGCAAACATATAGGTGCTTCTTCAAAAATTTCTATTGCTTTAGAAACATTATTCTTTTTTAGACACAGCTTTACTGATCTGTTGACTGATGGATAGATGTAAGATGGGAGAGGAAATACTTTCCTTCATTTTATGATAAAGAAAGCAAGAAAGAAAAACTAAGCATTAAGATGCCAACATGTGTTTCATCTACTTCAGTTCTGCCCGAGAGAACTAGATTCAGCAGAACAGTTTCACCTTTGCAGAAGTTATTGCCTTATCTTCTCTGCCTCTTCTGACAAGTTTTCCTATTTTTTCCTAGTTTCTTTGTATTTTACCTTTCACAAGAGAGTGAAGCATCTACTCTCTAAGGTTATGCAGAAATCAATGCCAACAAGTACTGAAGAGCCCTGGGTCTGCCAGACTAAGGGGAATATTTTTAAGGGTGGTATTCTGTAAATGCAATTAGTTATTTATGTACGGCTAAAACTTCTATAGATCTTAGAGGTATCTAAACACCCTTTGAAAATCTGCAGCTAGACGCTTATTGATAAACCACATGGATAGAAGTGACCCTCTAAACTCATCCCCTTCTGCAGGGGTGGGCAGGGCTGGACACCCAAGTCGTTGTAGGTGATACTGGTTGATTTCTGATGACTTTCATTGTTTTCCTTTATCTCTTTGGTCAAAAGAGATTATCAAAATTAGACAAATTTAGGTAGCACCAAAATTGCTGCAACAGGAGTTTCCTCCCTTTGTGTAATAGAGATTACTCAAACATATCCAGGAGTTGCATTTGGTACACGCGCCAAGTATGACAGTATTATTGTGACATACACGTCAGCATCTCATTGTGATAGTGACATTAAATTCCCCAGTAAAGCCACAATGTTAATAATAGACTGAGTAATCTGAGCTACTGTTTTTCCTTTTACAATACCGCTATACTCCACAGGAAAATCATCTAAGCCTTTTGTGACTACAATTATTCTAAAGTCTGTATTGTTAACACAGCAATTGCATTTCGGTTAGACTGAGCAGCACACTCATTTAGGTTAGACTGCATTTGCTGTAGGAAAGGAATGGATAGAAAGAGACCTACAGTTTAAGGAAAAGATGATTATTCATTTTTTTTTAGCAGAAACTAAAAATCATAATAATTCTTAGTATTGACTAGGAGTCAAAGGCCAAATCTGTATTTTAGAAAAAATGAAATGCAGTATCTGTTGAGAATTATTTTACTTTGAACTCCATGGTCAACCAATATCCTTGACCCAACAGATGGAAAGGTCATAGTTAAAATATAAAGTAGCTACTATCTTAAAAAGCAAATATAAAAGACATTTAGCACAGCAAAATATTCTTTCTAAGCTTTGTACACTGATAAGAAATCCAAGAGTTTCCTGTAACCTCTTTGTAGTCGATGAAATAAATATCTTTATTCTGGTGCAAATAATGGATATTTTTAGTACAGATTATATGGCAGAGTTTTCTGATGCTTGCTTACTTTTGTAAATGCATTTTCTAAAAAAGAAAATATACTGTCAGGAGGCTTTGGGGATGCGCCACGTCACATTCAGCATCATGTTCTCTTGGCTTTGTGGGGCTGGACACACGACACTCCCTGGAATGTGCAATTGCTTCTGCAGCACAGAGACCCTCCCTGGCATCACTGCATCCTCTGCACAGCTCATTTTAAAATCCTGCCCCATAGCTGGAAGCCGTGCCACTTGCCACTTGAAGGTGATGGGGTAACTGCTTGGTTCCTCCATCCAGCTCCAAAACCCAGACTGCAGGGTTCATGCCAAGCACACTCCTTGCACACTCATCCAAACATTGAGCATGGAGAGAGATTTTTGCGAAGCCCCTTCCTCATGTTTCTGGAGCAGTTGTTTGATTGACAATACACAGAGCTTGACACGAGGCAATGAAAACATATTGGACTGAATGAGACAAGACAGTGTTGTGGCTACCTCAAATAACCACGAGTGCAGCTGTTATCTCCAGCAATTGCCTCTGATGAACGGGGAATCCACGGAACGGTGAACAAGGAGGGAACACACAACCTTGCATGCGCACATGCACTTCTGTCGTCTCAATCCACTACCTGCCTTGTATTTAAAACACAGACGAGCAGATCTTCAGTACTGCAGGATCATTACTGAAATGAGGATTACTGTGACCTTGGCCATTGGGAACACGTGCCAGAAGGTGCTCATTGGAGCTACAGCTCCTGAGGATAAAGGGAAATGGTGCTGAAAAGTCAATATTGTGCTTTGCAAATACCTCAACAGATGACAAGTTGATGCTGCCTCGAATTTGTGCTGGGCAAGACCCTCACAGGAATTTCAGCCTGTAAGGGAGGCCCAGTAGAGTACATGGAAATATCCCACCTTCGCAGACTGGTGAGTACAAAACATCTGCTTAGCTATCGAAGCTCTAATCTGCAGAATTTTAATTTAATTAGTGCACTTAACCAGTCTACTTTGAGGGGAATATTGATCAGTTCTCTATCCCCAATATGATTCTTGTTTCTCTGAGAGATATCACTAGAAAAGACAGTGCCTTTGTCTAAATACAGACATTTTATTTATTTTAATCCCCCTCCCCAATTACTTAAGGTTGTGAAAAGCTGTCGGCTGGAGACAGATATTGGAGTAGCAGGGGTATTTTTCCTTGATTGAGTTTCTACTTGTACAATTCCCAAAGCAAATAAAACCAGATTGGAATTGAATTAAGGGGGTTCACATGGTGTTTTATATCTGTTGATTTAATGGGTATAAAAGTCACCTCATTAGTTAACACCATACGAATGTATGTCAGTTTGAAACTTCATTATGTATGCAGCAAGCAATGTAGCTGTTATGTGAGCTGTGGTTTTCTGAATGTTATGGAATACGATTGCTTTAAAAAATATTGATCAAATTTGATGGTGCCTATGTTTTTTAAACAAAATTTTCTTTGCCCATAGTTTTATGGGGGATAAGGAAAGAAAATATTTTGGATTACTTGATAGGCACCTATCAACAGAGACATCCCAAAACACTTTAAAATATTTAATATTTTTGTCTAATTTTACAGTTGGACATTTCAGAGGCATCTATAAAAATCAGGTTACCAGCTCCCATTGATCTCCAGTACGAGGAGGCTCTGTAAAGTCTACAGGAACCTCAGATTTCAAGCAGTATTAGGAAAATATTCAGATTACATTAATTTTAGGATTAAGAAGCAAGCACAGGAAACATTTATTTACTGGATTCTGATAGTCTCATTGTGATTAAGCATCATTTTCTTTATTTTCCTTATCCTCTTTGCAGAGGATAACCACAAAAAGAAGGAATTCCATGAGTCTAACTAAGTGTGTTGTGAGATATGTAGAGAAAATGCGGATGGGGTTTTGGTCCAGTGGAGTTCCTCAGCCCTATAACTCTCCAGGTGGTAAAGAAAAATGGTCTCTCTTTCTCTCCATGTTTTCAAGTTGTGATTCAGTGCAGTAGCTGGTGGAATTCTCATGCCGTACAGTTACACACTAAGACCGTACAAGAAATCTCAGCGAGTCATCAGCTTCATAAGTATTTTGCTCTGCTGTATTACAAAGCACCAGTATCTGAATTACTCTATATGTTGGTAAAAATGTGAAACCATTTTCTATTTAAAATATTTAAGTTAAGCAATTTGATAACACAGGCAACAAGGACTGGTAAATCTCATCTACTATCATGAATATAACAGTGACAAATACTCATAATACTTCAAAGGAAGGTCAGCACTCCAAACAAATTATATTGGAGTCTTCAGCTGAGGCATTCGCTCTCCAAAGCATGAATATATGGTAGATACAAATTTAAAGATATTAAGTTATTTAGCCGCAGAGTTTGACTTCATGATAGACAGTGGCACTGAACTCCACAGCTTGCAGCTTGATTGCAGACCATAAATAGTGCATGTGTACCATATCGAATACACGACCTAAATTAATTTATATTGAGAATACATCTAGAATAGGAAATAAAGGAAACTGATAACTTTTTTTTTTCTTTTGTTTCATTGTAAAGCTTTCAGGGGGAAGGGAGGAGATGTAGTTAGTTAAAACAAAAACTTTTTTTTGGTGGAAATTTCTCAGCTTTGCTGGAAGTTTGAAAGACCAGCAATCTGATCCATGATGGTTTCTGCTTAAAAGATAACATCCTCCAAATGTCATTATTTTTCCTTAGTAAGGTAAGAATGATTTGTTTTCAAATGCTTGCTGCGTATTCAAAAGAAGAAAGACTATCAAGCTGTACTGGCAGTTGACAACATCATGGGGTTATCAATATTATACTGATAATGACTGTCGGTAACTTTTGGTTCATTTTCCTAATGATATTGATTAGCTGACATTGCAAACATGTTGCAAACATGTGGCATGAGAAAACCTTGCTAACGTTCATGAACTGTGAGGTGCTCGGGTCAGCGAGCATGACAAGTTGATGGTTCCCAATCCATCCTTTAATGAAGTCTGACATATAACTTCAGTGTGACCTTGTTTTGTACAAGAGCAATAATATTGTGAGTTACATCAATAAATCCTGAATAAGGGGTTTTTTCACTGAAAAGAGTCTCTGACACTGGCGCTACTATAAATATTCATTGGAAAAACATACCAAACGGTGGTAAGGTTTAATTTTGGTAGGACTGGGGGCTACTTTTGGTTTTATGCCACAAGAAACTAAACGATGTAGGATTTTATTTATGAATATATAATATTAGAAACAGTAGTTTAAATTGGAGTTACAGGTGTACTCCAGTACAGGTGGGAGTGTTCCCACATGCACTTGAAAGAAGCTGGAAGTGTAATACCAAGAAGTTATGAAGTACATTACAATACACCTCTAAGCAGGGCTTGATGAGATGCTTTTGTAGGACCTGTGCTATATTTAAATGTTCATTTTCCTTTGGAATATCCCAGATTATTACCTGGGACAAGAGAAGTATTTTGTTCTTTCTTAAGAGTTCCCTGATCAACAGACTGCTGTTCTTGATGCTTCAAAGAAGTGATATTGGAATAGTTAAAATATGATAACTCAGATTGAAATACTTTTGTATTTGTGGTTGGGTTTTTGTTTGGTTGTTTTTTTTTTCCTTTTTTTGGCTATTACTTAATTTTATTTTTCTCTGAAATGTAAAGATTAAGATCAAAGTTTAGTTAACCGCAGTTTTGGCTACTTTATGGTGGTTGCAGTATTGTTAATACAAGTGCTCATTGAAAGACTGAGCATCTCTGTTATTTGTTCATATTTTTGCCTCCCTGCTTGAACTTGATGCCCCTGTTGTGTTCCTGAGAACACTTGGGGGCAGTGGATAGTTTGTTCCTCAAGGAACTGCTTCTTTTGGGAAAGAGCGAAATTACAGGGAAGCAGCAAAAAATAAATCAGGAGCCAGTTCACTTCTTATGGCTTTAATGTTCTACTCTTCAAAAAGAAAAAGCCTTTCAAACTGAAAAAGAAACTGAGTTCTCAAACGTATTCACTGAAGAGACTCATTGCAAGGGAAGTGGGGTTATAAAGCAGAATCCTCAAATGAAATCTGCTTTTTTCTTGGAGTGTTTTGCACCAGGAAATCTGGTCTGATCTCTGCGTGCTCTCTGAGTGAATCCACTCACCAGTTCTGCCCTGTTCCCCCACCACAGTTGCAGGGGACATCTCCCCCTGTCAATGAAGAATGAGGCTAGTGGAGGAATCTCCTCTGGAGAAATAACCTCAGCTGACCAGTTAAGATGATAGGTTTAAGATAGGTCCTATTACAAACTGAAGATGTGATGGGGCCAAAAATCTAGATCCAAGCTCTGTCCCTGTGCAAAGAATAACAAAATCTGCAGCTGTCTTAACAGAGTAGTGAATGTTGCACTGAAGATGAAAATCACTTCACCTTTTGTTACTTTCCTTAACATTATTCTATATGTATAGAAAACAGAATACAAGTGGATGGGAAAAGGCCATCAGAGCCTTCTGAGTGAACAGATAGCACAGCAGTCTCAGAAGTTTGACAATTCCCAATGCACTCTTTAATAAAACCTGGCATGCAGCTGCAGAGTAATCTACCTGCCTTTGCTCAGGAGCAGTAATGTTGTAGGTTACATCAATAAGGTCTGAATCGGTCTTGTCACTGTAAAGGTTTTCTTTTTGACACCGCTATGGCTCGTTGGAAACTCATATTGACTGCTATGGGGTTGTATTTCCTTTTGGATACTTAATAGATTCTCACGATGATCTTCTATCAGTTACATATTTAAATATATCTGCATATCCAGATAATTATAGCAATCAAATGTCCTGCCCAGAGCCTAGCACACAAACCCTGCCTCAGCCCTCTTCCGCATGAAGTGGGAAGCAGCTGCTCCCTGTTTGGAGAGACAAAACCAGCACTGCTCCATCCCAGCAGCAATGCAACAGCCAAATACCGGCTAAGCTCCACGCTCCTGCTTATTAAACAACATTCATCATGGCACAGCTAATGTGGCACAGCTGCATGTGGTAAAGTTGGTATTTGTGGAAGCAAAGATATATGCCTAAACTATTTTTCCAGCATCATTATTTTTAGTGTTTATTGCTCATACTTAACATATAGGCAGCCGTTGTTATTTTTAGAGCCTTTTAAACGTCCATTCTGGACACATTGAAAACAATATTTTTAAAATATCTACATATATTAAAAGACATATGCAACTGCATTTCCTGAACTCAGTAACAGTCGCAATCTGGCTTTGCCTTTGATATTGCTTCTTTACTATCTTCACGATGCAGTTTCCATGCAGGAAAAAGACAGAATGACTTTGATGTGAGCTTTGTGCATATGAATATTACGGGTAGAAGCTCTTTGTTTCACCTTCAGTAAGAAAGGGAGGAAAACACATAGGAAATATCATGGCATTTATAGGTTAACAGAATCAGGATTTTTTTTTTTTTTTGGTCCAATGCTTCAGTAAGTGGCATTCTTGGCTCATCAAATACTGATTTAGTTTGCAAAAGGCTTTTATGTTACTCAACAACCTGTGCTGATGCTGGGAGGGGCACAAAGAGGTTGGTATGGGTAGATGTGGCAGGAATTGTGTCATATTTTGTATTCAGGCAACATGCAGTTGGAATTCTGACATCGTTGTTCATAGTATCGCTGTGCTGATCCCTTCCCTAGCAGTCAGCTGAAATGGGGTTTTCCCGCGCCACTCTTCTGACGTGCTGGGGCTCATGCAGGGCTGGAGCTGCAGGGCTGGAGCTGCAGCACTGGGGGAGGCATTTTGTAGAGATTCCTTCTGCCTTGGAACAGCTCTACAGCAGGTAGGTTGCCATTTGTCTATACATTATACACTAATTAGAGAAACGTGAAAGATCTCAGGCAAAATGAACATAAGTTCTAAATTTTTTCAAGCATATGCACTTGTTTAAAAGAAAACAAATTTTGCCTTAGTTGAAAGAAATCGTGAAATTAGCCTGGACTATGCTTACATTGACTCTAAATGTCATTTTATGGAAATTCTGCGTTCTTGGGTTATCTGTACTTGACGGTATTTCATTATAACACCACCCAAACAGCAGAACCTGCTGTGGCAGAATTGTAAGTGCACAGCACAGGATGATGGACGGTTCCAGGAGAGTCTGGGCTGTCCTTCTTGGAGAGACAGTATCTTCACATCTAAAGGATTAAGGATTTAAAGGACTCCAACCCCCAATGATCTTACGTGACTACAGAATAGGACCTAATTTACTAATCAGACACAATAAAGAAGAGAATCGAGAAAGAGAGATAAAAAGAGGAAATTTAGCACTAAAAAAAAAAATAGAGAAGAGAAAATGAATACAGATACAGGAGATGCAATCTAAGTTCAAATAAAATATACATGCTTATTGCTAGTGCTTCTCTTATTTCACAGGCTTTGCAGATCTCATGTAATCTTCACCACAAAAAGTTGCCCACAGTTGCAGTGATGCTTCTAGAAGGTGAGTATTTGTATGTCAGGAGGAAAAATAACACTCGCATTGAAGGATGATTTAAGATTATTCTTCCACACTTCTATATGAGATTGGATCTATTGTAACCTTCCTAAACCTTTGTTACCTTTGTAATTTAAACTGACAGGTTAAATGCTAATGCAATTGATAGGGGTGAACAACTGGTCAAGGAAAAAACCTGATCTGACTGTATAATGCATCAGAGAATTGCAAAAATATGCAGGTCAGATGTAATTTTGACAGAAACTGGCTCACTGCAAGGGTTTATGTTTCCCTGGATAGTCTTAAAAAGAGTTGGACTATAGTAAGTACCACATTGCTTGAAAAAAAAAAACCAAGTTAAACTTAATGGAAAAAATCCAGGTTCTCAATATCCTCAGATTTCATTATCAGTTTTTATTGGAGCTAGGATAATAACATTATAGAATTAAAAGAAAAGTCATACCCATTTCGTTCAGCTCAGCAGTCCTAATGTGCAAAAAGAAAGCGACACTCATCTCTCACCATAAATACCCAGTGAAAACTACTTGGAAAAAGAAGTGGTGTCTGCCCATATACAGCCTGGTTTGGTCCTTACCCAAGTAGAAATTCTGTTACTTAACAGGCAGTGGGTCATGGCAATTACTTGTAACAGAGGGTAAAAAGACATTATCTCATGAATTAATCCTGAAGTTAATGATTTTCCACTTGGCATAACTGACATGAGTGTTGGGTGAGATCAGGATGCAAACCAAGTGCCTGGAGCAGCTGCCCAAAGAAGCAGCCTCACTTTTCCAGGTGTAGTATGTATTTAAGTGAAACAGTAGTACCCGGGAAGATTGCAGGCGGTTTGGCCTGGACCATCTTATTTTCAGTGTAGGGAGCTTCCCAAAAAGTAAGACACCCAAATTTAAATGGCTCTGCTGGCCGTTTGGGATGAATCTGAAGCAGAGGGAAAGGGCTACGTACCCTGGAATGGAAAGATGGACAATTTTGACCTTGGCCAGCCTCTGTGCATTCACCTCTGTGAATCCCAGCTTTATTTTCTTATATAAATATATGTGCTAAACAAAGAGCACTGGTTTTGGAAGACAGATCAGTTTGCATTTGGGGGCCTTACGACAAACTGTTCACTGCAGTATCACCTGGGGAAAAAAAAAAACCCCTCTACCACGGCCACTGGAGAAGTATCAGTTCTTCTCTGAAAGCTTTCTGATCAAGAAGAGAGTTGGTGAATCCAAAATGTCTGCAGTGACATTATGCCAATGTATTTTTGCTACCATATCGCTTAAAAGAGTGTTAATTTGTTTGCCTTTAAGCTCTGAAATGCCAGAAATCACTCAGATTGTTGCCACCGCCAAGCACTCCCCAGTTCCCCCCTCTCCAACAAAAAGCAACAAGCACAGAGTAGATAGAGCAGAGCAAAGAGAGAAAATTAAGATATAACACCTCCCTCCAAGAATTTAACTTCTATTTAATATTTTGATTTTTTTTTAACTATTTTAGTGTTTTAATTTTTTTGTTCTCAGAGGAAATTTCAGGGTTGAATTTGTCCTCTTGCCTGTGCAAGTGTTTACTGTATTCTTCATCAATATAAATGTTTAAAAAGGAAAACACAAATGTAAATTGCCTCAGTGCTTTTAAAAACTTAAAAATAATAAGTCAGTGACTACTCCATGAAAGGGAACTATCCTCTCTGCTTTAACCTGCAGAGTAGGTTAGCATAACATGAAATCAATTATTGTACCAGACATATAAGAGCTGTCAGGTTTAATACTTAACTGCAGTATCTCCCCTGAATGTTTGATTTCCAATCACTTGTGTGAAGCTCCAGAAATGTCAGACAGTTTCTGGGGTAAGAAAAGTATTTGACTATCCTGAGTTGCAAAAGTGAAATCTGTAATGAATAATGCACCATGTGAACACGACTCCCCTTTTAATCAAATATTTCCTAGTCCCCTGAAGTAAAGCGGAGCACAATCTAAAGAACAAACACTGAATTTGTATTCTGCATTGTCATAATTGTGACACTGTTTAATTTCTTTTTCAGCCTGTCTGGAACCAGCTTGGCTTTAGCTGGAATGTTATTCTCATCCTTTTCCATCTTTTTCCTTGTCTTTTTTTTTTTTTTTTTTTTTTTTTTTTTTTTTTTTTTTTTTAATATGTTTGTTACTCTGCAGAGGGAGGATCACAAGTAGAAATGGTCTGACTGTCACAACTCTTGTGCTCTCCACTACAAGCCTTTATTATATACATAGTATGCACAATGAAAAATATTATCAGTCTTTCTTCTGATATGTGTTTTATTACACGTATGACCTTGTAATGGCTGAGATTGCATCTTAAAGTTTGCACTGGTGGCAGTGACCACAGATAGTGAGTCCTTCATTTGAGAGTCCTAAACCTGATGGATTAACAAGGATCAAGGATTGTGAAGTGCTAATATGATAATACTTGGCACTGTTTAAAACAGAGCTGGTGTAACTGCCTGTTGTAGTGGGAAAAGAGGAAAAATTGTGGCTCTGCCTCCTTTCTCCCGCTATGTATTTCTGTAGGGAATTGGAAGGCTGGGACTCACCTAGATAAGTCATCTTAGAGCCTCCGTCCATTACCTGCTTGTGGTCCACAGTAATTTGGTAAAAAGAATTATAAAGTCATGGAGCAAGAGAGATTTTCATCTTGGCATATTTCAAACTAGAAATTATCCTAAATTGATTCCTTCCCTGTAACACAAACAACATGTTTAGCTATTCTTGAAAAGAAAAGAAAAAAAGAAAAGAAAAAATAAAAGAATAGAACAGAAAAGAAAAGAGGAAAATATAAAAGAAACCAGGATTTATCCTCAAGATCAACTCTCATTTTCTTTCAGAAATTACATTCTAGACAATAAGTAATCATTATGTGCCAAGAGACGCGAGAATCTGATTTTAACTTTCAGGTAACATATTAGGGCTATAACCAAATCTGGGGACTATTATCATAGCAAAATGACTGTAATGCTTCAAGGCTATAATAGTCATCACCTTTTTATCATTCATATTACCATCAGGCCCAGAAACAATGAATTTCTTTAACGTTATTCTACCATAACCTTTAACTATATGCATTATTTCAAACATCGGAAATAATCCTTTATATGACACAGTAGAATAATACATTTGCCACTCACTGCACACAAGAATTTGCAAAGCCCAGAGTAGCGCAAAAACTTAAGTCTGTTCTGTATATCATGAAAATACATCTATTCTTTCAATCGTGCTCTGGAATGACCTTTAAGTGATACATAAATTGAAGGAAAACCAATAGAAAATGTAAGGTTCATAAAAGTCCGGGAATGCTCTTTCAGTTATGTCACTGTTATAAAAGTGTCCTGCTTACTTAGTTTTGGGAGGGCTTTACTTGGTTAGTTCTCACATATTTGATGTGGAATGTAAAACATAAATATTCCATGAGTTCATCATAAAACTGTGCCTGTGATATACCTTTCCTGTGTCCTTTGTGTTCTTTCATGAAATGTTTATTCCTGTTCTATCAAGTAGGTGCTAATGCATAATACTAGCACTATATATTGACCATCTTGATAAATTATCATGGGTATGTTCCAGTGATTTTGTGCATAAATGCTCTTCTGTCTACATTACTACAGCCCCAGGCCCTGAATGGACCAAATTTCTAAATACAGCACTATATTTCTTACCTCTGTTGAAGTGTATTATGATAGCAGTACCAGCATTTATCTAGACTGATGATATAAAAGTTTCTAGCCACAGAAGCAATGCATACTGCATTATGGAATTTTGTAATAAACTGCTTGAAATATTACTAGAGATAAAGGATCTTGCCAAACATCAAGGGTGCCCAGAGGCAGAAAGATTCCTACTGAGTATAGAGTACTTTGGATCAGGTCCTTGGAGAATGCTACCTCTGAAATAACAAGTTTAAAGAATTTAATTGTGACTTCTTCAATGTCATCATGTCACACTGAAAACCAGATGCTCTGGTTCAATGAAAGGCCTCAGCAATACAGAGCAGCATTTTGTTAAACTGCTTCAAAGAATTAGAATATTTCATTTCTATGACACGAAGTATGGCTTTCCATTGTACTAAAACGCTTAAAATAATAGTGAGTGTGCAAATAGGATACCAAGGCTTTGGTTCTTCAGCTCGGTGGGACTTGCTTGTGTTTCTTCCATAGGAAACTTGTCCAACAGATCTTTGTTTCTAGAATCTGTTTGGAGCTTCAACCTCCGTTACCAGTGAAGGCTCCAGCTCAGATCCTAGGGAGGAGACCCATGAAGTTAGGCCTGAATAAAAATATACTCGTGCTCCAAAGCTATCAGTTGTTCCATGTCTCTTCTACTGCAGCACACAGCTGGTGGTGATACCGAAATGTAATCTTAGCAAACCTAAATTTATTGGAATGTTCCTAAACTGCATTAAGGAAAAGGGATTCAGGGAAAAGAATTCAGGCATAGGATAGGGACAGTTATTCTTCTACTGAACAAGCAAAAAGTTATTGGACTTTTGGTCTAATTTTTCTGTGATTTCTCATGTGACCTTTTACAAGCCACACACACAGTATGCCCAAGGAAATCACAAAATGATTTCCATTGGCTTTGATGGAGGAGAGATTAAAGTCCTAATTTCTCTTTGAATCAGTTTTCTCATTAGTAAATTACCAACCTCAGAGCTTAATGTTTCCAATGCTCTTCAGTATCCTTGAAAGGAAAGTGATATTGGAATGTTAACTGCCTTTAATGCCAGCAGTCACACAGCATACAAATCTAGATTAATATGAGCATTTCAGTGGTGATGACAGCACTGTGAAATCAATACCTGTGTTCCCTCTACCCCAGAAGAACTAGGCAAGAGTCAAAAAGATTAAACATTACAGCTAAAGAAAAAGCTGGTTTCTTACCAGGTACCAGGTTTCACTATATTTTAGGACAGATTTTTGCTTGCTGTCATCGTAGCACTCACTCTACTAAACTACTCATTTAATTCTCAGAGTTAATCATCAAGTTCACTTCACCTGGATTTGAAATTTTTGGAGTGTTTCAGCACTCAAGGGCTTAAAATGTTCAAACCGCACTATGAACTCCAAGCTCAAGGAGAGGTAGAAGTTGTTCATGCAGTGGTCATCTTTAAATACAAACATCTGAGGGGAAAAGGTGAAAATTTCAGAGTAACCGTCGGTGGAGAAGAAATTAAAGACTGATGGCAAATTTGCTGACGAGCTAAGTACTTCAAAGAAGACCAATTCAGAACATTAAAAAGACCCAGCAGGAAATCATTAAATCTGAGTGATAAAAATGGATTTATTCTAATTTGCTAGCTTGGATGTTCATTAACAATGAAGGGATTTTGGAAAATATTCATCCATAGCTTGCAGCATGACTTAGATAATAACTGTATTAACCTAGTCAGACTTCCATCAGCAGTTTGTGTTGAATTGGTTTTTATCATAAGCTACTTGGATCACCAAAAAAAGCAACCTTTTATATTGTTTAAGAGCCGTGGGCTAGACCTGCTAGAGTAATTCAGTCTCTGTAACTGTGATTTTTGACGCAAACATCTAAATGAATGTCCTCAAAATCTCAGCTCAGATGTCACCAAGCCCTGGAGACATTGGCTGCTGCAGTGGCTGTGCAGATGAGCCTGTGTCAGAGCAGGTAGTTCACATCAGTGATGCCTGAAAGACCCAACCTAACAGATTGCAAGGTCCGGACTCCATTCCAAACACAGCCCCTTGTGTCCTCCCCACCTATACAGCTGTTAACCGCATCGCTGACCTGGGAAGGGGCAGACTGAGACTGAACTCTGGGCTCTGCTCGAGGACGGTTTAATTCCTGCTTCTGAATGTCCTTCCTGGACTAGGCCACCAGTTAACCATTAGGGATGACTTCTCAGTGTTTCTTTTAAAGTTATTCAACTTTCATAAAATTAACTGCTACAAAGTCTTCATAAACGCATTGGAGTAGGGGTGGAAAGCAGATTTTTTCCTTCACCAAAGTGGGTGCTTTAACCTGTAGTCACCATGGCCACACACTGTGCTCATGTACAAAAGTAAATACCAGGTAAACATAGTTCTACTCTAAGCCATTATTTGGAATAAATGCCTATCTACCTCCCTCATCCCCACTCTCTGCTCCAAAACAACCTCACTTTACCATCACCAATTAAAAGCCCATCCTTGCTCTATCTCACATATGCTTATTCATACCCACCTTTTCAAACTATCCCCGTGATTCCAGAATACTCTTCTCAGCCCTCTATGCATATGATTAACCCAGCCTTTGACTCGCTAGTTATACGAAACTCCCCAGTGGCAGATTCAATTGTATCCTGAGTGAACAGGTGACTGGTGTTATGCATAAATTTCATATCAAATGATTCCATCCCTTTATTGGTGAGAACTAAAATGGTAATTCTTAGGCTGTGACAGATGGAAAAGATCTCTTGGAAGACAAACATCTAAGAGTTTAGGCAGCAGATAAACAATAGCTTAAAATATATTAGTGTTATCTAAGTAGAAGATTTAAATTGTGTGGAAGTCAGGATGGGCTTCAAAACCTGCCCAAGGTGCTAAACTAGGGCACATGAGGTAGATACAGGTACAAAAGTCTAGAAAGATTGAAAGCATATCTGGTATGCCCATGTTACTGTCCTTACTGGGATTGTAGGTAACCACCAGTCTACATGACTGTTTTATTTTATCTTGGTCAAAATACACCTTGGGGCACAATCCTAGAGCTGAGTGGAGCGCAGCGCTGTTCCCAGGAGAAACATGTAGAGGCTTGAGTGGATCTCCCCCTTTTCTAATGCCATCATGACATGATATAAATCACAACCCTTCTTTCTTCCTACTATTATTTGGTATCGCCAGTGATGGAACATTGTTATTTTCAAAAAACATTCACGTACTGCCTGCCCAGCCTGAATGTCCCAGCTGGAACTGCACAGGCTTAAGCCTCTAATCAATCCTTCCTTTTAACAGCCTGGGGAGCAGGCAAGCAGCTTTCTAAAGAAAGATACAGAGGAGAACTCTGACCAGCTAAGAGGATAAAAAGGGTACGGACCTGACACTCAGTTTCATTTATTCCATTGCATGCATTTATGATTTTACTAATGTTGCATATTAGGAACTTATTTTAGCCCTAAATTGGATTGTGCACGTGGTTGTATATCTTGTACAAGAAGTTTTTTCGTAAATATCTCTGTCCTACAAACACACCAACAGTCTTCTGGATGAGAGGGTGGAGGTGTGTAACCAGTAGCATTTCTTGGCATTAAGTCCTTATATCCTCATCCCTGTGAGGACACCTAAATTGAATTGTGCACATGGGCATATGTTGTATATCTTGTACAAGACGTTTTTTCATAAATATCTCTGTCCTACAAACACACCAACAGTCTTCTGGATGAGAGGGTGGAGGTGTGTAACCAGTAGCATTTCTTGGCGATAAGTCCTTATATCCTCATCCCTGTGAGGACAGAATGTGCCTTTTCAGTAAATTAAAAAAGAAACCTTCATCTTTACTGCAGGGTATCACCTGACATGCTTCTTGATTTACTCAACTTATTTTTCGTTCCATAATTCTTCCAGTCTGTGTTCAAATGATCTCAACCTGCATTTCTTTGATGAAGGTTACCAATCTGGATAAGCCATCTACTTCCACTTTCATTGTTATGACTGATTTTTCTGCTGTTCTGTTTACTTTCTTTTAATCTACTCCAAGGCTAACATTTCTTTTTGGTCTCATCCATAAGGAATTCAGCAATACCCTCCCTGCTATCCCCCACCTAAATAGTGGGAACCTTTGTATGACAATGAATCCTTTGCTTTACATTATTTTAAGATTTTAACTTTTCATCTGGTGGTGCATCAATAGCTGCGGAAATACCGCACGGTGTAGTGAGAACAATTCTAACTGATTCCAACCACAGCCTGAGTAATTGGTCACAAGAATTATTTCAAATTGGTGCAAGTCATCATAAGCAACTGCTCAGCTTCGTTGTGTGTTATCCTGACAATGGTGCTGGATCAGCTCCTAGTTCCAGGAGCCAGCAGGCACCGTGAGTAGGGAAGAAATGTTCCTAAGTTATTTTAAAAGCCATCAATTCTCAAAAGTGTGCTGTGTTGAATTAAAGCTTGTCCAAACTCTTCAACCTGGTCATATTTCTTCACCATCGATGTTGTATGTCATCTGTAGTTTCACCACCTGTTAATCTGTGCTGTAGCTGTAGATTTGATTTATGAAGATGCCTATATCTTAGTTGGTTGCTACGTGTGACCAGTGTAGCTGTTTTTTCCATCAGTTTGTCTTTTCATCCACCTACTAGTCTAAATTCTGAAAGACAGGAAAATATGAAAAATTTTATTCCCACAACTGTCATTCACATTTTTCTACCTTTTTATTGTGCATTATTGAAATCACATTGACACAACAGGACATTGTTCAAGTACACATTTTGGTTTACAATTTTTACCACCCTCATTCATTGCTATCAAAAATGAATTTTAACCATGACTGATATGTATATAAACCTGATGATTTGTATGCATAAGCAGATAAAGTTATAAGGAGTCTCCTGCTGTGGTTAGTCAAGTTTATGCAGACATGAGCAAAATTACTTTACTCATAACCTGCAACAGCTTTAATAATGTTATTTCTATTTCTTTGAAAATTCTGGGAAACATTAGCCAGATAAATAATGCCTTTTGATTACCAAGTATGTTCCCATCTTCAAACATTAGCTTTGGACTGCAAGCATCAGCTGAAATAAGGTTTTTTGGGGGTTTTGTGTTTTTGTTTTTGGTTTTTTTTTTTATTTTTTGGCTATCTTGGCTTTGTGCCTGGGTATGTCTGTTCTTCAGTTCTACTGCTATGTTCCAATATGCTAGCAATATTTTTCCTTTTACTGGCTCATTTAACCTATGCAATAAAGATGCTTGTCATGTCGTAAGGTAAGTATTTTCCCCAGAAATTGCTACAGAAGTTCGTATCAAACTGGACATTTCTATTGATTTTTGAATTGATATTATCAGGTCTGTTTCTGCTTTCTTTTTAACAATTGACTTTTAGACCTTCACTTCTCTTGGAAGAAATGTTTCTGTAAACTGCAATGACCCAATGCAATCTTGACCCACTCTTTTTCTTCCCTTATCCCTTGGTGCTCTACCATTCTAATAGCTTTTCTTATGCTCCTTAAAATTAGTTCACAGAAAATTAGAAGAGATAATGGTTAATGAACAACTGCCACTCACTGTCAGTGAAGTGCTAGAAACAAAAAGGCAAAAAGGCACTTTCAGAAGTCAGAGAAATGAGATATTACAGGGATAAGAGCTGTCTAGATTTGGGGAAAAAACTGGGAGGAAACTGAAATTTTCCTTGATCAAGAGCCTTTTGATTCCTCAAGAATATTCATCTCTGTGTGGACCTCACTCAGGTCAAACCTTGAAGAACATTTCTGTCCCTCAATACACCCAGCGAAATGACTCCATGTCAATTTAGGCCACTGATACTGTTAGAAATTATCTCCTAGTCTTTCATAGGCTTGTCCCAGAACCTTTGAAAGATACTTAAAGACCAGTTCCTCTTATTAAATTTAATATTAAAGTGTCAGTATTTATACACTCACCAATGACTGCCTTCATTGATGTTGTGGTCAGCAGGCTGAGAAAGCCAGTTTAGTCTTACTTTCAGCAGCAGAGAAATCCACAGTGGCTACCACATTAGGATAATGATTTTCCAGTAAGATTGTTGTCTTCATTCCTCCAGGATGAAAAAAGCAAAAAAAGTAATGAAATAAAAAATATTTTTTCAATTAGTACAGAATTACTGAACAACATATATGTTCTTCAAGTAACTGGCAGCAATATTTTATGACTGTATTTCTGCAACAGTAATTTAACTGGCTTTAGAATACATGATTCACATCTGAGCATATTTGAGAAGTGCATGGTTGCCTAACTAATGAGTATCAGCTGTGATTTTTTTGCTTTCTGAGTCTACTTATATATAATTTGTGTTTAAACTACATTATTCAGCCATTTGGGCTTTTCTTGTGAGTACAGAGATATATTTTTTGCCACTATTAGGCTGGATGATGACAGACGGGCTACATTTTTAAGGCTTGGTCATAAGTATGAGCTACAGTTATTGGCCTGTATAGACATTATCATATGGTGTTTTTTTTATGTGCAGTTCGGAAAAGTCAAAGCTGACAGTTTCATGACAAATAAGATCAAGAGAATAGGAATATGAGTTTAGGAAGTAGCATTTCAAGAATACTGGAGAATAATCCCACTTTGGTAGACTCCCTATACTTCTACAGCGCACAGTGAAAATGGAGAATCTTTTATTCTAGTCTTCTTTTGGATTAAAAATAGCCACATCAAATTTAAAGTGGATACTTTCAGAATAAGATCCCATACAGGAGAAAACTCTCTAACAGGATATTTCTATTACTTATTTCCTTAACCAAGCTAGTCAGAAACATCCCTGAATGTGGTTTAGAATGCTGTTTGTCTTCATCTAGGAAAAAGATCAATTCTATTGTGGAAACACAGTGCACAGCATGGGATCACACTAATCAATCTGAGCAGGCCTTGGTAAAACTGTGTATTACTCTGCAATCCAGCATCATCAAAGCTAATTAATACTTTACTCAGCTTTAATGAACATATTAGTGGTTAGTATTTGTATATAAGCTACTTATAACTCAACAATACTATCATATTTGCATTATTAATAGGACAGGTATGTGCCTCTGAGTTGAATGATCATAAAACCTGTTAACCTGCATGTGTAATACAGCTCCAGTTACCTCCAAGGAGGAGCAGTAGTCACTACGGGCACAACAGAAGGTAACAGATTCTGTGGTACAACGGCATTTTCAGATTCCAGGTGACTGTGACCAAAGAATTGCAATGAAAGATATGTTTTTAAACCACACCTGGGCTGATCTAGAAGGTGATAAATGTCTAAAACAAAGGACTAAGTACCCTGGATTATGAGATTCCCAAACTCCTTCAGCCCAAACCCCCTCTACAAGGGAAGCAGTAAAAGTGGGGGGGGGGAAGAAGAAAAAGTAAAAAAAATAGTCTAGGCATGGACTAATCCACTCTTCACACGAGAGACTTTCTATTACTCTCTTTACCCCACTCCACACATAAAAACCTACTGTGTAGTGCAGGCTTACTTATTTAAATGAATCTGTGGGTTGTTTCAGGTGGGATATGAGTAAATAAACCAAGTGCTTCTTTAATGCATGTTGCAGAAGAACAATATTTTGCAATTTCCCTCCTACAGGCTTTGTGTTCTACAAAGAGAAATAAAAAAGTACTTCATCCTCTTCAACCGCCTTGAAAGCTTTTGCTTATTCATACCTCCTTACAACAGAGGACGGATAATCATCCTGAAAGGGGAAAGCAACATTCAAACACTGCGGAGAGAATATGCAGTTAGATGAATTCCACATGAACAATAATAAAAAAAAGATATGAGGAAAAAGCAGTTCATTCCTTTGGAGACTCATCTTTTTAATGCACTATTTCCTCAGGATCTTCTAATTGCTTCTTGTGGGATCGAAGTGTTTTCTCTTGCAGCCTCGGTTTAGAAATTTGTTACGCTGGTTGGTAGGCTGTTCTTATGCTTTTTTATTTTTAGGTTTGAAGAATTGTTTACTTATGCTTTTTTCCCTTCAGATATTTTCCCCATATCTCACATTTTCTTGTTCATGTTGTTACTATCAATGAAATTTAAGCTCATATGATGCTGTGAAGCTGAATCCTCTTTTATTGCCATACTTTCTTACCTGGTGGGACAGCGGTGAAAGCTGCCGGTTAATCAGTTCTGAAGTCCTACACGCGGGCAGGAAGATGTGCTATTAATTATCCAGTGAGGTGTACCTGCAGGATGAACGTGAACTCATTTTCCATTCTGCACTCTATTGCTTCTCTAGTTGCAATATCTTTGTTAGAACTATGTATAAGGGGAATTAGAGGGGGAAGAAGACATGCTGCGTAAAACCTCAAGCAAAGAACACAGATGTTGTGGCTGAAAAAGGAGACAAGATCAGGCAGCAACGCCACTATTCCCGGTCGTATTGCCCAGATGTTTCTCATCTTTTCAGGCAGAGCTTTTTATTGTCTGCTGCCCCATGACAAGTTGCAAAGGTAAGGTCTAGTAAGTAAGGCAGTCTGACATGAAACTGAGAAAAATTAGGAAAACAATATGCTTTCACCTCTTTTCATTGAGCTTCGATTTAACTGGTTGAAACTGTTCCTCTTTTTTGCATAGGGCTGAGCAAATCACTCATCATAAATAATGTATTAACCTAATTTCATCACTTTTACACTGTGAAATGTTCCTGAGTACGTATCGGTGCTTGAAAGCAAATTACCAGATATTTTATCTGCACATGCGTTAGATACAAAGAGGTAGTACTGTAAATTGAGAAAGTCTAATTTTACCTCTCCATATACTGTTTGAGAAGCATTTAAGAAATAACTTCAAAGAATACATTTATAGCTAAAATTAGTGTGTTAAGTATATGTTGGCCAACAGAAGCTCAGTCATCAAGTGCTTGAAGAAAGACATTGTGAAGGACTAAGGCTCAAATAAAAATTATTTCTTAATATGTCAGTAAAATTATCACTATCAGTTGATTAGTGGAGTTACAGCTTTCTGGGATAGACAATATCATCTCCGGTATACAAAGGCCATATACTTACATCCAGATATCAAACTGCTCTAAGACAAATTGCCTCTGATTAACTAAAACTTGTCTCAGGATTACATCAAATCTTTGATTTCCTTTGATGCAATTCTGTTATTTCCATTGAAGGTCTCTGTGCAGGAGGTTCAAACAGCAGGAAAAATAACTAGTGAGGTAATGCAGGAAAATACAAAATGAAAAGTGTGTCCAGATCTCTGCTGGAAAAGAAATTGCATTTCTGGTAAGCAGCAGAGATCAAATAGGGCAGAAAGAGCCTGACTGCCCACCAGTCCATTAAAGGCAACAAGAGTCAATGGAGGATCGATATGTTTTGGGTAAGGCCTTGAAAGAGACTTTTAAATGTGTATAATTAGCCACTTGAAAGTGTCAAAACAGTTCACACTAAAACACTCTTGCGTATGGGAAGCGTGAGAATACAGCAGCTGCTTATACCCCCACGAAACCCAAGCTGACCACCATGTGTGAGAGCAACTGTGCAAGCCGGGAGAGTGACAACAACTAAACCCTAGAACATATTATATCAGTCATTCATGCTTTGGGCTTGTGAGAGCATGAATTAAATCTTTCATGTGAATGGCTGAAAATCAGTCGGTCTGGCCTTCGGGGACACGAATGTGTTTCAGGGTAAACAGCAGCAGCGGAGATACATTGTGATGTAAAAATGCACATTAATCCTCTACTGCATCTGCATAACAGAAGCTCAGAGACCTTACATTTAATTTCAGTTTTAGGATATTATACTGTAGATAAGCGCTAATACTGCACTGCAAATACCGACTGGCTGCCACCAGGGAGGATTGCATAGTCTGTAAGAATTCAAGCCAAGCAAGATTTTACTATTGCTTCTTTTCTAAACAAGTATCACAAGAGCTTTTTTCTGCTAGAAAGAATTGTGAAAGTTTGGGGTGCACATGTCTGGGATATGGTGAGTTTCAACCCCTGCTTCTGTACATTGTAAATGAGGTTCTGCCTTTAGCATTTGGAGGGTCTCCCCAAGAGGAACTCTGTGTTTTGCAGTTCATGATGTTCAGGAAACAAAACCCTGATGCTTTAAGAAGTGTTACTAAAACTCCCTTCATGCCAAGGAAAAAACAGATTTAAAAAAAAAAATCTGGTGGTCTATTTATTATCCTCTTCAGTTAGTTCATAACTGTCAGGAACTCCAAATAAAGCTGTGTGGATGGATTGTTTACAAATGTTGGTATCTCTGGCTGCAGACACTCCAAACACACCAGTACAAAAAGCAGCTATTGTTCATTCATTGCAAACAGGCTTTTACTTTGCAGTTAATAATCCACAAACAGATTTATTCTCTGAATCGTTCACAATCCTCAAAACAGCAATATTTTTTTTTCAACCAGGCTAGGATTCCTTTTTTTTGACAACTGAAGGAACTAAACTATGGTTAGGTTTCCTTCTTTTTACTTTAGACTGGCATTTGAGAATTAGCATTAGAAGTCTCTGGTGGTTTTAGAGCAAAAACCCAGAAAATGCATCAAACTGAAAGATACAAAATAGATCTTTGCCCTGTCAGGATGTGATTGTGCGTATATCCTGCTGTAATGTGTATAACACATATGAAACATAGTGCATATGTTTTTACTGTCTGCTACAGGATACTCAAACTCTCAGCCTATTTACTAAAGACCAATTTTAGTGATATCATTGACCCACCAAACATTGGAACTGTCATCCTCGCTCAGGAGTAGCTGCAGTAGCAGCTGAAAGACCATCCTTTTTTCTGCATTTCTCTGTGGATTAAGCCCTCAGTATACACATAATAGACCCTCTCTTTGTGAAGACTATATGCCACTGATATCAGACAAAAATAACAATAAGGTAATATGTTTAAAAAAAATGTTGAGGAATTACAGACCAATCATTCTCTGCTCTGTGCCCAGAAAGATACCAGAATAGTCAGACAATCTATTTAAGCACTCAGAAGATAAAAGAGAATAAAAAAATAACCAACATGAATGTTTTGAGAACAAATGGTATCCAGCTAACCCAATGCCTTTCAGTGATAAGGTGACAGCATTGTGGATAGGGAAGAAGGATGGGGAAGAGTTCGTCAGGAGAAGAGCTGTGGTGGGAGACGGTAGGAGTGGCACTAACGGAGAAAAGCAGATGGCAAATCAGGGTAAATGAACAGGAATAGCACGTTTTAAATGTGAAGCAATTCTTCAAGGGTAGTCATCAGTAAGACTACATCTGGAGGACTTGGGCCTGGCTTGGACCCAGTATTTCTAAAAAGAAATGGCTGAACTAAAGGGAATCCTGAGGAGAACTTGCCAAGTAGTCAGAATAGCAGAAAACACGAAGAGTGAGGAAAGCTTGAAATAGCTGAGCTTAGTTAATCTAGAGAAGGGCAATAAGGGAGGTGAAATGGTCTAACATAAGTGAAAGGTTGTTCTAACCCGCATGGCATAGGCTTCCTAGCTCTGTCCCCTGCAGGGAGGAAGGCTGTAAAGTGCACTCCTTGCCATCAGGGAGGAGATAGGATAATTTCCATGATTAAATTTTAAGGGAAATCTAGGTTAAACACTAGGAAAAAAAATATCCACTATAAAGACTAGATAGGTAGTAGAATAAGTAATGTAGAAGTCTGTGGAATTTCCATCAGTGGAAGGACAGGTTAAGCAGACACCTGTCAAACATGATTTCAGTCTGGTTTATGCTATCTTGAGACAAAACTGATGGAGTGGGTGACTTTGTAAAACCCCTCCTTCCCTTATACTGGCTTTATATGACTCTATTTTTATTTTGTTGTCCTGACATCCAGCTTGAGGTTACACTTAATTAAAATATTTGAAGCCAAATAATATATCTATGATTTTGGTGTTTCACTACAAACAATTTAAATTGTCAAAATTGATGGCTTTTGAGTAGACTATGGTACAGCAACAGATTTCAGGAGACATCACGTTTCTTTTTAGTTTTAAGAATCAAGGTCCCAGAAAAAATTAACCTCAGTTAAAGACATGTATAACAATTTTCTGATCCCAGCTCTTATTTTTTGCAATGGAGGCTTAGGTATGATCTTGCACTGTTGATACCATGGATTTATGTCCAAGTGTAAACATCTGCGGAGTCAGAGCCAAAGGTTTCTTTAAATTAGATGCTCAGTAGCCAAAAGATATTTGTTATTATTGCTCATGAAGACCCTTTCTCATGAGATAGATGCACAGAGGCAACTTTTATATTTCACTTTGTTAAATTCATTTTATGAGATCTTCAGGCTTAGTAGTGCTTCATTGCTTTTGTGGATTTTTTTTTTTCTAGGATTATGCTTTCATCCAATTGTCCGTTTATAGATTTACAGTAAAAACAACAAAGGGCACTTTGTACCTAACCCCTTCATAAAAAGTGATTGGAAAGTTCATCTGAATATGCTCAGTTTATTTTTTTTGCTTGTCATCCTTCACAAATTTGCTTCTTTCCATTCCATCTAAAAATATTGTTTTGTTTAAGAAGAAAAAAACCTATCCTTTTGACAATTTGCATGATATGTTAATGCTGATATGCATCTAGACATCTGGATGGCATTTTAATATCTCATTCTCATTCAAACAACTAGAAACCACACAGATGGTAAAGACAATTTTAAGAGCATTGTTGTAAACAAATAAGGCAGCCAGGAAATCAAACACCCTCTAAGATAGGCTTTGAAGCCTCTACTGCTTGCTGTGTGAGAATATGTATACGACATGTTTTGACTGCAAGAGAGAGCAGCCTTCTTCAGTTCTTCAGTTTTAGATAAACTAAGAGGTAAATGCAGAATTTTTAATTGAATTGGGGAACATTTTATGGGAAACTCCTTACCCTGCTCACCATAGCTGGCACCACAGATGATACTCAGCACTTATGAGGCTAAGCTACTTGATGCTGGAGATGCTGCTGGGCAGAGTATGTGGTTTATTTTATCTTATTTTCAATTAGCAATAGAAATATGAAAAATCCTGATTGCTTCAGGAAGAAGACATGTAAATTCTGTTTTCGTACTTTACATAATAATCTACCTTCTGGTAGTTATTTTCTCCTGTTGGTAAAAATTCATCTACATGAAGTTGTATAGGACTCAGTAATCCCCTGCAGTCCTCTTTAATCTTCTTCTTGTTTGTACCCCTTTATAAGTATGTAATCTTCCTGAACTAGAGCAACTACTTCAACTGCTGATGTTTTGGATGTATGCTCAGTATGTTTATGTAAGAGCTATAGAATAGCCTTTTCTGTAGGTGGAGCTGACATCTCAGCAGATGGTGCAAATTGGTGTATCTCTCTCGATTGAATTAAAATGACTCACTCCTATATTTATCAAATAACATCATAAACTGAGTATTTTTCCCTTAACTATAGTTGCTCTTGGACCTCTTAGCAGTTTTGGCTACAGATCCCACACAATTCACTGACCTTGTAGAAGTTCCAGGAATTCAGCTGTGCTCGTTGAAGTACATACTACAAGACTCCAGGACCTCCTCCTTCAACTCCTGCAACACAGACAAAAAGCTGCTGCTTAAACTGTATCCCTTCACTATGTAGTTATAAGTAAATTAAAATATTAAAAAAGCTATTGCATTTTACATTACAGAACTAGGTATCTAAGCCTCTACGGGTAACCTAAGGAACATTTCAGGAAGTGAATACCAATGAGCTATTTGGAAAAAGTTAAAAATTTGCACCTGATTCAGTCTGGTTAACTGAAGGCCATGGGACAATCTTCAAGAGAATGGGAGTAGAAGCTCGTAAGAAGCTGGTGGGTGACTGTCTCCAAAAGCAGTTTATAAAGGAAACTTGTGAAAACAGTAGTTCCTACAATATTTCTGCTTTTCCTCTCATCTCAAAAACATGGATTTGCATATGGTAAATGCTAAGAAGGGAATGGAAGACAACCTGTAGAAATTAAAGACAAAGCTAATGGAAATTCAATACAAAAAAAAAGGCCTCAAGTAATCTCTCAAACCTAGGAATGAAAACAAGACTGCAGCTTAAAATAACCTGACAGAAGCCTCTCAGACTGAATGCTGAATAAACCAACTTTCCGTCACGACTGTGACCTGCTCCCAGGCTGATGACCACCCCCAGTAACCTGAAGGCGATGCCCACCACTGGGCAATATTCTTCTTGAGCACAGATACTTCTCTCAGGCTCCATGTCTCTCACTTTCCCTTTCTTTAAGGCCCCTCTGCACTAAAATTTGGTGGCCCCAACCAAGCTGTGAGCCAGGTAGCTGCAGTGGGTCCATGATTGGGATCAGGAGCTCTGGGCAGGCAAACTAGAGGTGGCAGAAGTTGGAATCTGGGCCAGGAAGTCTTCTGCAGTCTAATGCAGCTATGAAAACTTTATGTGCCATGTTTTAAGTTTGCCTTAAAAAAAAAAAAAAAAATCAATAAAACTTTAATCCTAAGCATGCTTACTTTGACAAATTTAGTTAGTGTCTGGCAGAAAAGGGAGGATAAAAATAGTCATTTAATTTTTAGTCTGCAAATTGTAAGATTGCAAACAGCATTCACTCTCAAAGATGATTCTTTACTTTGTTCACACAGCTGGATTTTTGTGCTGTCTGGTGCATGCTTCAGGCAAATCATGATCTAATTGTTCACGCTTCAAGCCTGTTGATGATGGGGCTATTGTGGCAACTAGAATGGATAGAAAAACATTACTAACAAATGGTGCAAGCATCTCCCTCTGATCACAGAGTGCTGGAAAGCAGGAAAATTATTAAATGATGATAGGAATAGTCGAGAAAGCAAGAGACAGACACTTTTAAAGCAGATTTATTCTTTGTTCTTAGGCAGATGGTGCTGATGCATTCCCTCATCTGGGCTCGGCAGGTTGGTAGAGGAAGAGACACCTCCAGTAATGGGGGTGCCTGGCCAAGAGGTCATGGTCAGTGCCACAGAGCTTCAGGATGTGCCTCCATCTTTCCTTCCCTGCAGATTGCATTTTCCACCTACTCTGGTTTTACAGCAGCGTGCATTAGTGGAGCAGTCAGAGAATCCACAGTTATTTTCAAAGTCCATCATTTTTCCAAGTATTAATCTTCCTGACTCTCAAAAAAACCCAACAAACAGGCATTTTTATAGGATTTCAAGAGATTTTGGTGAAAGGTTTTCATAAAATATGTATGAATTCATTGTATATACGCAGTAAAAAGAGAACAAATGTATCACAAAAGATCATACTTGGTGAGAAAATATAGATCAATCATTTCTAAAGTCCTGTTTTGCCAGTATAGAAACAGTACAAAAAGCACCGAGGTAACTGATGTTGACACCACAGGAAGAGTTATTATCTAATAAGTTTTTTTCTGTTTGATTCTGTAACTTAGACAATTCCATATTGAAAGAAATTCATTTTGTTGCCTACTTTTTTTTATCAACTCACGAAGAACAGAAAAGGCATTCCAAGTCACTCATTTAAACCACAGAAACATTACAGCATTTCAGCTGAAAATTTATAAGAACTTTTATGTACAGAATATGTCATCTTGTTCCTTAAAACTGTTTCTAAAATGAATGCATTTTTTAAAAAAAATCTAAATTTCTCCAAAACAATGTTGCTGATCATTGAGGCTGCATGATTAAATTTGAGGATTTAAAAGCCACTTAAGATAGGGTATTGAATCAGGTAGTATTGATCTGCATGAGTATCATCCCCACTGTTTGAATAGGTGGAGAAGAGGAATCAGAATGCCTGAAGATGACTTAAATTTCTTGTTAATTTGTGCAACCCTAGTTAGAAAACAGAAAATCATTTGGTTTGAGGGACCATGGTTTCCTGTAAAGAAGCTGTCACTGCAGGTATGTAGACAATAGCATTAGGTGGAGATATTAAAACTTCTGTCAGTGTTATGATGGTGATTTCAAAAGCTACACTATTAAAAAAGATACATACTTAAAAGGGAAGGGGCTCCTTTCAAGTTACTCCACACTTTAGTTATTTACCTTAATCAATTACAAAAAAAAAGGTGGGATTGTCTCCTCCATTTGCATGCCTAGAATAGCTCTTTTGGAGTTGCTCCAATATTCTCTGTAATTTTAGACTTAGGACAGCCTCTCACTCTAGTCAAGCTAATAAAATTTCACAAAAAATACATTGCTTTGTGTGCAGAACTAGATAGAGGCACAGAAGTATCAAAATGCCTGATTTATCTCACTGCCTTGCAACAAAGCTACCCCTGCTCTCAGGAATAGTGGGGTGTACGGTACCATGGAAAGTCTTCGAGCGTAACAAAGTGCCAAGGGAAAAAATGGAAAGGGAAGAGATGCACTTTCTCTGATGGGATAGTTGACTCTCTCTCTCCAGGATCCCTTCTCCCAGCTGTCCTGAAAATAGTCAATGGTACTACACTACAGCTGTATGTCCCAGTCTAGCAATCAGCCATGGAGCTCTAAAGATGGGGTTATTTATGCTCTGAATCGGGTTTATTTGGGAAACGGCTTACTTCTAGTATCGTGTCTGTTGTATTTGTGGAAAAGTTATCTCCTGCTTTCCACCATGCTTGTCTTCAAACACATGCGTATGTACGTCTGCATGGAGCAGCCACCTGCGATACATTCACAGCTCAACTCACTGCCAAGTGGTTTGCAGTGATTCTGTGCTTGGTTTGAGACAGAGTTGCCCTAAGCAGCTGAATTTCAGCTTCTGATTCCTAGAATTGTACTTACAGTAAATTAAGGCATTTCAAAGTTTTTTCATTTAGACACTGGCAAGTGTTTCTGTACCTAAGGGTGTTTGGATTGGGATCTACTCTGTAGGACTCCTGTGTAACTCTCTGCCCTCCCTGCAAGCAGATGGGGAAGCAAAAGTTTCTATAGCACATCTTTGTTGTGTGAAAAGCCAATTGCAGACATTGCAAAAGAGCCAGGGGGATTTCCAGATCACCCCTTCAGTTCAGGATCAGCCCTGGTGCAGCTAGCCTCATCTCACTCGTGCTTCAGTGGGAGCCTTTCGTCTCATTACATCTTTGTGTCTCTCTCCAGATTGGTTTTGTTTTCAAAGCCAAAGATAACAACACTTCCCTACCGATGTCCTTCCCACGTATTACTACATATCATTGCTGGTATATATTTCCTTTTTCCAGACAAGTTGACCAACGCTCGCACCTTAAGGGACAGAAATGATAGATGCAGGCAAAGCCCTTGAAGTCCAGCAAAAGGGAATCTCGTTCTGCTAACACGCTAATTCCACTTTCTTTCATTTTGTGGGCCATGTGGCAAGAGACCTGCTGCTTCTTTCTCCTCTAACACCTCCTCTTGTTAAAACTCCACTCTTGATCACCATGCAAAATAGGCGGTGTCCTAAAATGGTAGAAACTAAACAAACTCATCCTGAAAGAACAGAGAACATTCCTCAGGAATTTGTATGGGAAGTGTCTCAACTGTGCAGATTAAGCTCCATCCAAGTGGCATGAGGAAATGCTTTGTTTGTGTGTGTGTTTTATGTACGTGTGTACAGTACTTGTAATACAACCAGTACTTTTTTATTTCCTTAGCTGTCTTTTGTTTAGCAAGACCGGTTTTGCCCTCCTTTTTTGAGAGGTGGATATTTTAATCATATTTGCAACATTTATAAAAATCATTCATACCTTCTTCTGAGATCTGAGGTATGTAGTAAATTTCTAGAAAGAAACCTATTGTTTTCCCTAACCTAACAGGAGCTAGGACTACATTAGATTATATGAAATTTAAATGCATTAGCTGTTAGCCAAAGTGAATTTTCATATAAATTAATATTGTTATTGTATTTTAATAAAGCAATAGCATTTATGGAATTATGTAGACATCAATCACTTGGAGGTGTCTTGGAACAATTATTGACTTCATGCATCATCTGCTTCTTCACTTCAAAATTTGTTGCACTCTCCATAAATACCATATATCAGTGAGCCATAAAACACATTTTAAATGCCTTCCAGTCCATCACAGACAACTGTTGTTAGAAAAAGCCCCCTGAGCCGATGACATCCTAATATGTGACTATGTAATTAAAATTTCGACATATGCAAAGAGTTGTAAAGTAGATAAAAGTGTATGTATTGTAAATAGAAGTTTAAAGGCTCTGAGCAGATGGTTCGTTTTTGAAAGAGGTGTGGGGAGCGCCAAGAAATGACAAACAGATGGCTTAGGTGTGAAGGACAGGCAGGGAAATTTGGAAGAGTTGAGGATGTAATGGACAACTCTTTGGATTTTAGCACACACTAAGTGAATCATGAGGCTTGAATAGAAGGTTAAACATTTCACATTTTTTGATTTGCATTTATATAAAAACGTCAGTGGAAAATGTCCAGTAATAAAGCCTGATAATAACAATAAAGACAAGTCATGCTTCATAGGCTTTAGGGATACAAAGTCTGTTCAAATTGCAGATACCACTTGAGTGATAACACAGGCACTTCTGTCCCAAGTTGTATGTGTAGGCTGAGTTGTCTTAATTCCAACAGAAATATTCAGAATTGTAGCAAAATCATATTGCCAATATTTACAGGTGCCTGAAAAATAATTTTAGTAAAGTACTAAATGAACTAATGTTTGCCAGCTGCTGCTCCTTGCTTATCTACTAACTGTTGCATTAACAGTATGCTGAGTGAATTCAGTTCCAATTTAGGTGATTGTATACCAAAACCATGTCTAAAAAGCTATCTCATTTGGGCAGAAATATCAATCGAATATTGCTTAGTTTTTTGAAGCAATGGCAAGTCTTAAACCACGACAAGATTAAAATTATGATGCTGCTAAATCTATCTTTGAATCAAATTTTCTGTTACGTTTTGACTCTCGTATTTGTCAGACTCCGGGCAAGATTGAGATACACATCACCAGCTACAAAACAGAAGAATTTCCCTACAAAGTGTAAAAATCACTTTTAATAATCAAAATCAGACTTCTTATGAATTGTGAAAGTGCAGGGATTTTGAGAGTGCTCTTTGATTACATTCTGTGTGAAAACTTGGCCAAGTGTAGAAAATGGGGGATATTTATGAACCCTTTTGCAGAAGTTGGTCAGTTTTGTCAGCAGGTATTCATTCTGAAAATGGTAGTTGAAACCAAGAAAACCTTAGGCATAGCCAAATAAATGTCCTCATTTTATGGCAACGGCTAGTGCCCAGCTGAGAAAATAGAAACTTATAAGCATCACAAAATGATTCTCTGAGTAGCTTTGGGAAAACTTGACTCAACAGATTTTTCAAAGCTGTGGAGAAAGATTTTAGGGATTACTCCAGATAAAAAATAAAAGCAAGATAGAGACCTCAAATCCTGCTGGAAAGTGTGCAGTGCCCACCTTGCCTGGACTGAAAATGTCACCACAGCAAGTCAGCCTAATAGATTGCATTAATGTGCCTTAATATTTACTGATGTCCAAGTATTCAGAAGTGACTAAAGCTACTGTAAGGCACCACATGTTTTTCAAAATCTAGCTTTTACAGGGCTGAGAGGACAAAGGTTTAGGTTTATCTGGTACAGATTACTAAAAGGCCACCACCCTTTTGCAGGTATTTACAGAGATGTAAAAGTCTTCCAAAATAGCTTATTTTGTAAACTATATAATCAATATTTATTCTTTTCTCTTGCTACAAAGGCTATTTACATTTGACATGGTATTTACATTTCTGAAAATTTAATTTCTTTAAATGAGTTTTTACGTGGGAACATTTGTTTAGGTTTACCTTAAGTTTACCTTTACTTTTTAACCTGCAAAAATCCCAACATAATCATCACTTTTGCACTGCGTAGTTTCTTGCACAACAGCAATACAAATGGAACTAGTAGCTGTGAGCAGTGTAGATGCTATGGTAGGGAGGGGAACACTGGAGTGCTAACAAAAAACTGCTCTTTGCTAGCTACTGCTGCATTATAGAAAGGCTTGGCATTGTTTATTACAACTGTTTGAAAGACTAGCAGAATACAGTTCCTCCAAGAATCAAACCAGAGTCTTACTACAGTCTTCTGTAGTAAATACTATAGAAAACAACAACTACCTGTGCTTGTCTTTGAGGAGTTCTCATAACCTGGTTAAAGCTAATTCTAGTTTTTCTGCCTTAGAAATCTCCAGGAGTTATTCTGAGTCCGATCTGGGGAGCAATCTGCCTTACAATGTACGTCTACCTTTTAGATGTTATCTATTTTTTGAACTCCGCGTGCGTTTATTTTGCTTACTGGAAAATCTCTTTAATCCCTGACAAACTTCTTTTCCTCAGCAATCTTGTTCTTTTGTGCATGTCTCTCTGCCTAGTTAATTTTGTCTCTGCATTTCTCAGGCATGCCAAACAGTAGCCAGCAACCTCCCAACTGTCACTCCTCCTTACGGTGACAATCCCTTCTCCTGACAGCTTCGCCCTGATTTTCCTCCTCAAAACATCTCTATTGCCCTGCTCTCCATCCCAATGGTACTACAGTTTGCTATCATGCAGCATAATTCTCATCATCGATCCATACCTTTTCTCCTAGGATGTTGGCAAATTTATCTTCTTTTTGCCTGGAGAGGAGTTGCATATTTGAGCTATATGTTATTCTCAGAAGGATGAACTTATCTGACCTCCTTTTTTCTTTTTTTTTGGTTAAGAGGTAGACTGTTACTTGTGATTTTTTTCATCTCACTCCTGTATTCTAGGCCATCCTGGTTCTTCTCCTTGATTTCTTTTATCTGCTAGATATCACACCATACCAGCTGTCCAAAGGAGATGAATTTTAGTAGGGCTGTTTGTGCTATGACAGCTAAGGTTGTGTCAGAAAAGCATTATAAATGACAGCTTCCAAAAGTTTCTAGTAGCCATAAACATTTGCTCTAAAATCTGTGTAGGTTTTTGCTAAGGATATTATTTTTATATTTATAAATCTAGATGTGATTTATATATAAATACTTATGACTAATGTGCAGATAAAATATATTGATGTATTCTAAATGCTGAATAGAAACAACAGAAGCATATAATAAATATGTATATAACTATAGATTACTATTATTTCAGTGGCAGAACTGTTCTTACGTAAAAATGTTAATTGAATAACAAACAGCATACCGATTTGGGGGTGTGTGTTGTCAATAAACTTAAAGCATAAAAATTATATTTAGATATAATTTGTCCTCAATACTGAAACAAAAGCTCACCCCTGCCAAGTGTGTATATGTATTTCCAAGCTTCCAAAAATACCTTAAAACAATCTAGATAGCAGTACCTACTTTCTGGGCGAAGCAAAGAGAAAGTAGAGGCACTCTTCAGGACAAATGTAAGATCATTGATGCTGCTTCATAAGACTGAGAACAAAAGAAGGAAATTAAAGCAAAGAACTAAAGCAAGCCCAGACAGAGGGCACTACAGTAACTAAAAAGTGGAAAAAAAAAAGTGATTGATCTTCTTTTTCCCTTCTAGTCTGCACATTCATGAGGATATCTATGCTTCCACCACTCATTTAGCTTGTTTTCTAGGAATATAAGGACTAAAGATTGAGGTTTCTAGTATAGAAGGCAATTTAGAGTTGCAGAGCTCCCTTTTCTTCCCACATGGGCTGTTGGTAGGATGCACTGCAGGAGGGCAGCACATCTAAGCATGGGGAGAACTGCTGGGGGTCAGTGGTGGCTCTGCCAGGCTGGGACATCGGGGCACGTCCCTGCCCGGTACAGTGCGGGTGGGTTGCAAGAGCAGGGCAGATCCAAGAAGGAGAGAAAAAAAAGAACTTTCTTATGGATATCTGACAGTTATGATCTTTTCTTTCCACTTCTATCAGGGTTGTGGCAAAATCATAATCAAATTTTGTTTTGTTCTGTTCTCCTCTGTGAGGATAAAAATCTGAATCTCATTCCAGGGAGAAAGACTATGCCCTCATTTACACTGAAGTCAATGATTTCTTCATATTACTTCAGATTTATAGTGCCCTGAGTGAGAGAAGAATTTGATCCCTAATTTTTTAAAAAATAATTATGTTTTTTTGCATACTTTTCCTTTTGAAGACTGACTTTATTCAGCCATCAATACTCACCCTTTAAAGGCTTATTTCCATCAGGTTCCGTCAATGACCTTTAGAAATTGGTCCCTTCAAATAAGAAAAAAGACCTCAATTACAACAACATCTGCCTCCATCTAGCACTTTATTTGCCTTAGAGAAAGGATGGAATGATGATTAAGTTAATGGATAGGTCATTTTCATTTTTCACATTTACCATGGAAGCGGCTCCATGAATCACCATTTACCTGGAGCCCAGTCACGGAAGGCAGTGGCAAAACATCCATTGACTTCCACAGGCTCTTTTCCTACACATTTCAGAGAGTGAAAGTAGAGTACCAACATTAATCAACCTTTACAACCCATATGATAATAGATTTGTCTTTTCTTAGGGCTGGAAAATAAACACTACTGCCCTCAGGCTCCAGTTTCTCTAAAGTCTCAGTTGGCTATCTCAGCTTTTTCTATCGGCACTCTATTAGGAAGCATCACAGCCCTACATGGCCCCTTGCAAGCAGTAAGCTGACAATTTTGCTCCCTTAGCTGGGATAAAACAGAGTGAAATGACAGCAGAAGAGAATAATTTCTCTATCAACTTATTCTTTTTCACTAGTCTGATGATTAGCAATCAAATAAAGCAATATGGCCAGTGATGGAATGAGATATGACAGTGTCCCACTCTATGCACACGTCATGCTGCAAAACATTACACAATCCTGCTCAAAGGGACAGAAAATTGTCTTGTGTGTGGACTGCTGATGCTGACCACAGCAGTGAACCCTCTAAGAGGATGTGTAAAATGTAGGATGTGTATGATGTAAGAGAGAATACATATAAGACATAGAAAGAGCTGAAAACAGAACAGTTTGGGATTTGGGGAGGAACCTAGCTTCAGTCAGGAGAGAAAGCCATGAAGTCAGAGGGTGACCCCCAGCTAGTCACCACCGCAGCAGCTTACCTTTTCCCGGGTCTTCTGAAAAGACAACCTGCAAACCGACTGCTTCCTTCGTCAGTCCAGTTTCATCCATATCTTTGCAGAGCTGTCCCAAAGGGTTCAGTTCTCTGACCTTACTCAGCTTTGCTGGTCTGTTCTTGGACTTCCCCAACACAATGCTCTGAAATTCCCTGTGTGTACACACACATTTATATATGAACATATGCATACACACACAGAGGCTGAGATTAAAAATACAGATTGAATCAAAACGAGCACATTTTAAAAGGGAACAGAAGATTTTAGCAAATGAAGGTTAAGGATGTCAGGCTGTTCATGGAAAAAAAAGCTCCCTATTAGTACGTCAAAAAGGAAATAAAACATCAGTACGTACCTTACCTTTGTGATGTGCTTTCTGATACATCATGTATTAAAAAAAGAGGGAGGAAACAGAACTACTTGTCGCAGTGCTGGAGGTGACACTGAAACTTCAAAAAACTGAGAGCTCACTGCAACAAACTGAACGGAGTGGAAGCAAATCCACAGAAAGCACAGCTCTCCTTGTAGCAGAAATGTATTATGGTGAGAGGCTGTTTGACCGTTCCATTCGTTGACAAAGTGGTCAAGATCCAGATCATTAGGTTGAGTAAGTAGTCAAGATTTACAAGACAAGGAACAGTAACGTGAAAAAATAGAGATGGAAGTTTTTATTTGAACTGACAAATTACATTTATTATTCAAACTCTATAACCATGAACCGGCTTAACACTAGAAAGCCTTGAAAGACAAGATATGAAAATAACTTAAACACAAGGCAGGAGAGAACTATATGACCAGCATAAGGGCAATAAAAAGCAGCCCAGAAAGTTGTATTCTGAAAAACTTAGGTGGCCTAAAGGGAAGACACAAACTGGGATGAATGTCATGACTTCAGTGTAAGCAGGGGCTGAACTGCAAGGCACGCAACAGCAGCATTTTACTGTTAGAAAATGCTGAAAGAGAGAAGCTGCAGAGAGTGTGTGCATTGGGTTAGCAGCACAAAATCACTTGTGTCACAAAGCAAAGAGAGAGACAGAAAATGAAGTGCCTCTGGGATGAACATGCTGCCTGTGCTGCAGGACCAACAGCAGTAACAACCTCAACAAAGAAATACAAAAGCTGCATAATTTGGCTGCATATAAATGCACACTCAGGAAAAAGTCCTTTCAGCCTTAGAGTTTGGAGTGTACACACAGGCTCACACATAGCTATACATATGCATTTTTTTTCTAACGGCCCGGTGTCTTCTGATAATGTGGAATGCCCAAATAATTCAGTATCACGCTGAAACATATCAGCTGTAAAAAGCAGTGCATCTGGGGATGTGGTAACATAAACAATCCTAATCAAAATTTTATTTCTGCAGAGAATCTTTCTGTTAAGCTGCTTTTCCTTATCCTTCAAGGATATGTGTGCATTCATCTGAAAATAACATATATCAATTCTATAACACATTTATGAACTTCATGCAAAAGCCAGGACTTCTCTGAGTTATTAAACCATGAAAGCCCTCTGTCATTTTTCATGTCAAAGCTAATAATCAAATTATTAAAACAGTTTAAACTTAGAACTGCAGCAGTAAAAAAGCAACATTGTCACCCATTTTATGAAATTCAAGAACAATCCTAGAGAGTTGTGGATGTGAAAACTGTGTTGAACTGTTTGCAATTAAAAGGTAGCTGCTGGAAAAGGAACTTAAAACACTGCTCATAATGCTGTCCAAAGGAAATTGTTTGATTTTTCTTCCAAGTAAGGAAATTTATCTTGCAGTTCATTTAAATTAATTAACAGTCCTCCATCAGTTTAACTTACCTGAGTTTCTTCACATAACGAGTCCAAATGTGCTTCCAACATCAGAAGTGCCTAATGAAGAACAACGATGCATTTGCACTGTACGATTAAGAGCTGCTTTGGTCCTGACAAACTCTGAAGCCAGGTAGTACAAAGCCTCTGAGCAAAACATCCCAAACACACCATTACTTTTTGACTTACGGGCTTGCCAGCACACAGGGAGAGTGCTAGCAGAATAATACTTGTAAAGGACCGTGGCTTGAAGCAAAGTTAACTCCTGTGTTGAACCCACCCTGCTGTAAAGTCCTGGGTGTGCTGGACCATTTCACCTGCCAGGGAAGAAGCCTCCAGGATGGAGTGCCCCACATCATGGGAAGGCAAGAAGAGAGAAATTTGACTTCTCTTTGACTTCTGCAAAGCCGCAGCCTCAGGGGGATTTTTTTCAGATACTTATGGCCTCAAGTACACTTAAGAGCTATGACTTGCTGCATACTGTTTCCTGGAGCAGTCTAGAAAAGGATCCCTCATTTTGGGCTAATCTTCCCCTGGCATTTTCTGTCTTGCTCCGTGTTTTGTGGAGGGTGTCCAGTCAGCTATTTGTAAATCTGGCAAGTAATGCTAATTCAGTAACCATCACTACTGCTTTATTTTGTTAAATTACAGATTTGGGCATCCTTAATTAGTTCCTTACTGAAACCAACAGAATTATTAATGTGCTTATACGGGTGTTTGAGCATTTTGCTTTTTAGAAGCTTATTTTTAAAAAGCTAACCAGCAGCTGCAGTTAATGTTACATGAAAAATTTTAATCTAACTCACATTTTCAGTAACTCTTAACCTTCTGAATTTCTGCAGTTGGATTTGAATCATCCGGACATGGCTTCTTTAAGTGTAGGCTATTTTAGGGAAACTTGACAAAAAAGCAATTCTACAATTATATGTAAATATATCTACATATTTGCAAGCTATTTTTAATAGGCAGTAGAAAGTTGAAATTTGCTGTAGAAACATTTGCTACAGAAACATCTTCCCGGAGGGGAAATGCATTGAAATTCTTTCAAGAAATCTTGCTGACAACTTCACTGAATTCTTTTGCTGTTTCTATTTTGGGACAGTTTGTAAAGGATTTATCTGGTTTGTGAAAAGCTAAAAGATGCTTCTGTACATTGTATGATTACACAATGAATTTAGCCATCGTGTCACTTTTCAGACTTGTGCACTATAGCAATCTTTCAGTTTTTGTGATTGGATGCTGTATATCAAATATCACCATGCAACACTGCAGATTACTCACAGCTTTAGTTAGTTCTGTGTTGCTCTTAAACATTGCTACAACATCCAGGTCCTGAGTTCTACTGTGATACAAAAATCCACAAACATGTAGGAAAAGATAGGGCCTCCAGCCAAGTGACTGAAAAAACAACGATGTTTGAGACAGTGGCCTTCTCCTTTGGGTCATAGGATTAAATCACATGAAAACTATTTACTTAAAACACACATAGGTGAACAAAAAGCAGAGAAAAATTGCTCCAATAGTTGTGTACCCAATCACCTGAGTTGTGTTTAGAGAAATCTGAATTTAAAAAAATCGTGTCCTTGAATGACAACTAGGTTTCTGTGCACACTAAAATAAAGTTGTAATTAATGTAACCACTATCTCTATTTTGCCATAGCAAAATATGCCCATTTGTTAATAAACAGCATCACTTGCAGTGTGCTTCCATATAAGAAAAATAAGATCCTGCGACTAAGGTTCAGAAAAGAGGGAAGAAATAGGAAAGGTAAAGCCCATTGCTCAAAATCTATCTTCTAACTTCAACTTGAAGTACATAATATGCACATAGATATGGCACGATTTGTGTGATAATTTGCTAGAAGCAACCTACTCGAATTAACCTCTTATTCTGTTAGTTTGCTGCTGCTGCTGAAAATAGCAATACGACATTGTAAAAGTCACTCCCTCAATGTATATAATGTCTTTATAGTAAAATACCATGATTTATTATTTTTGTCGTCACCCGTTTTTTCCTTTAGAGGAATAGCTGATTACTCTCACTTGAGGCAGTTTCAACCAGAAAGAGAGAAACAGCTGAAACAACCTAGGAAAAAACATTACAGGAACTATTTTGCTCTCTCTGTAATTTGAAAGAGCTCTTCAGTCACCATGCTGTTAAATTCCACCGGGTTCTGCTGGAAGAAAGAGAACGCTGCAGGCGAGGCACTGAGGAATTAACTTGGGGTTTTTTTTCAGCTGTCTCTCCTTTTTGGAAAATATTTTTAGATGAAATCCTTGTTGTAGCCTAAAATAAATCTCATACATGAGATATATAACAGCAAATCTTATTTAATCTGTGTGGCAGTGAGAAGTCTGCTTCTCGGGCATCATGAGAAAATGGGATTCCACTTGTGTGCTAAGATGAGGATTGAACACGATGCTGCTGGAGCAAGAGGACGTGTTGTCTTCTTACTGTCTGACACACTGGGTACCACCTGTGCTGGCAAGCACAGCTCAGGAAGAGGGGATCCCAGGGAAAACCGGTCCTGAAGACCTGCTGATCACACTATACACATTTCAGGGCCATGCACTGGATGTTCCACCCCTCAGTGGCTGGAGAATATTGGCATGCTCCTGGAGCACATCTTCCAGAAGAAACCCCATGCAGGTGCTTTGAGATAAAACCCAAAGTACAGGAAGGGGAGACAACCTGGAGACGTGTTTCAAAAGGATGCTCCTGCCCGGGCTGAAGGAAACCCCCAATGCAGATGCATGTATTTTGGTTTGGAGGCCAGAATACCAACATGGTAAATGATTCATTTGCTCAGATGTGGTGAGGACACTGTGGCACTAGCAGCAGCAACAGGTCTGAGAACAGTTCTGTACTTCCAAGTGAAATGATAGTTTCATATGACCAAAAAAAAAAAAAAGTGAAACCTGCAAAGCTATGGTAACGTTTTCCTTGCAAGTTCCCCAGGAGAGACTGGTGGGTGCACAGTGTGGGCTGCAGGGCAGTTTGGGAGGAGATCAGGGCAGAGGTACAACCTCCCCAACCTGGGTCTGCAGGAGCCTTGAACCAACTGCCACAAAGAAGAGTTACAGATCCATATGCCGTGACTTTTAGTAGCATCCGAGCACCTGACTGCTCCTTCATAATGTGCACTGACACCCTGTTGTTACACCCTTGCTCTCGTGTGAGGCTGTTAGCAAAACCCACTCAGGGAAACAACTAAACAGAACAAAACCACCTCTTCTTCCCCAAACACCAAAATAAGGCAACTGTAGGGATAAAATCTTCATGTTATCTACTATACTTCACAATCATTAAATTTATTATTGGCTTATTATAATCATCTTTAGACACACTGGGATAATATTTTCCTTTCAAATTCAACACAACATAGAATTTTAGATTACTTGTATTTATGAAAGGAATTATATGATGTGATGTGCCAGCAGGAGACAGGATATGCCAACCCAGGAGATCTTTTCCCACTTCTCTTTCAGTGTTCCTGAGTTCCTGCTTAGGAGGCTGGTATAATAAAAGTGGTATTCATAATATACAATATATTTTTCCAGATTACTTTAATAGTGCCAAAAAGATAACCAATGAATAATCATAATAAAATATATGTAAAGGGGATCACAAATCTCACTGATGCAGAACAGGAAGAATTTATTTTCAAAGTGTTGTTAATGACTTTCTGCCTGCCCCTTTGAAAATTGCTTTGAGCTTAGTACTATCCCTTGGAAATCCAATTCATAAATTCACAAGCAGCATGAAATTCCAGCAGGAAATAAAACACTTTTATTCAAATGTATTACAGCATGTTAATGCTGTTTCTTAGAACACAAAGTGCAGTAAACGCTGCACTGAAATACAAACAAGCAATAACCTTACTGTATGGTTTTGAAAAGTTTCTGGACTAAAAGCCAAAGATCAGCACACAGACAGATCTCAGATTACAAAATAATGGATCCAGATGATATTCTGTGGTTAACGCAATCAAAGAGAAAGCAGTGCTCCTGGGAGCAGTGCATCCCCCCCCGCACTGAGGAGCTGATACAGGGAGCTGTTGCTTTGGGGAGCTGCAGGAACAGGCGCGATGCTTCCCAACCCACTGCCAAAAAAAAAGGCAAAATGCAGAGCGCAGGTGCTTCAGGCTGGTGCTTTGGCAGCGGTGCTGTGTCATTCAGCAGCTGCTGATAAGTGATAATTTTTCATGGGAGCTATCTCAGAAGCGTTTCTCCAAGTGGCTGGTTCTTGTGACTGCCTCTGCTCTCATTTTACTCCGAGTGCTCCTCTTAAGCACACTCAACTGAGCTGCTCTGCCTGGAGGGCAACAGAAAGTTGCTGAAATTCTAAATATTACCACTAAACATGTATCAGTTTGTAACTGGGCTCTGGAAATAACTGGTAGTCTCCTTGTATCATCCTCTCCATAGCTCTGATTAACATTTTTTTTTTGCTCAGTGCAGATGGAAAAGGCTTCCCATACTGCCCAGCAGTGCCAGTGCATATTTGGTTGCCTGACGTCAAGAGCCGCTCCCTCCCTTTTCCTCCTCTATTCTGTAAGGGAAACCAACCAACATTCTTAGAGAATCATACCAGGAAGCAATAGAGGTATCCAAGACACAGAAAAAACAGGGTGCTCAGAACTTCCTTCTAAATTGATGGGTGTGACGGGCCCTGAGTGTCCAAAAAAACCAAACCCCCCCCCCCAAAAAAAAAACTTTAATTGTAAATCAGAGTAATTACCTTTGAAAAAATAAAAGATTAATTAACTGCAGCTCCTATAGGTCCTGGGGGTCCTGGGGAACAGGAGGTTGTCAAGCCCAGTCAGGTTCTTGAGACAAGAAGTGAGAGATCAACCACCCGGAATGGTGCAGGGAAGGCTCCAGAGCAGAGGATGTGGCTTTCATGGGAAACCTCACGTCTCTCTCATCTTCTGCAATTCTCTCAAAATATGAAACAGTAAATGAAAGTGACCTCTGCTGAATGCCAAGACTTATCAAACTTTTTCAATAACCAAGGAATTCATCCTTATGTATCCCACTTTCAATTACAATTTAGTATTTTTTCATAACTATGTTAAGTGCCTATAAAAGAAGAAAGGGCAACTTCATCAACCAGGACGACTGAATCACTGGAAAGAAAGAAAGACTAAAAGAATGGTGGGAATATCAAGTATTAGCTGATTTGGAATCAATGCTCAAAACTCCATCCATAAATGTGTCTTGGTATCTCTGTAGCTGTGTGATGTATCCCTATTATCAGTGTGTCGATTTATAAGAAAGGTTCTTAAAGCTGCCTATGTTTCTAAACATTTTCATAGGTGAAAAAAAGTCTTGCCGAGTTATAACCTTTCTTCTTAAAGATCTAAGTTTTATAGCGTAAATGGGGATTTACAATTTATGTCAGGGAGTGTATCTCTCTCCTGGGCCCAGGTCTCAAGCACTCACTTGGTGCAAAGCGTCTGCAGTGTCTGAAACCATCCTTCTTCTCAGTCCCTGCTCTGCTACCTGAGGCCAAAAGTCTATGGTCTGTCCCTGTACTTCTCTTCCCTCTGGGATAACCTGCAGCCAAACAGCCTCTTTAAAATAGTATTTATTTTTAACAAAAGCACTGTAGAGAAAATATGTCTCAAAAAAGCAATATAGAGCTAAATCCCCCTTCAGACACCACTCTTGGGATCTGGGAAAGGTCAGTTCCTTCAGGCTTTTCCACAAACCTCTGCCAGCTGGGGCTGCAAAGCTCCCCTGGCCCCAGCCCTGGACTTCTTAACCCTTTCCTTTTGAGCTCCAAGATCCCAGAGCAGGTAAAACACGTTTGTCACTCAAGAGACAAAAGAAGCAAAATCTTCAACATAAACTGCACAAGCCCTTGCCTGCCAAGAAAGAATCCAGACATTCTTGTTCCAGTTTGACAATAATAGAGCAAAGTAGGAAAATACAAAAATGGGTCTTTCTTAAAACTCTAGGAATTCAGTGATCATACAATCACAGAATGGTTTGGGTTGGAAGGGACCTTAAAGATCATCAAGTTCCAACCCCCTGCTGTGGGCAGGGACACCTCCCACTAGCCCAGGTTGCTCAAAGCCTCATCCAGCCTGGCCCTGAACACCTCCAGGCATGATGAATAACAAACTCTTTGCTGCATTTGACTAATGGCATCCCTTAATAACTATGTTGTACTTCGATATTTTTATGCTGTAGCCTCTGAAGAGTTTAGTGCGTTATTAAACACCAATTCCAGTTCTGTGTTTCAGGCTTAATGCAGTTGAAACTATGTTAATCTTCAAAAATCAGGTCCTCAAACAAACACGAGTGTCTTGTTGCTAAAAATTAGACAACTAAATTCACATTAAAATCCAAATAAAGTCAGACACATTCTCAAAAATGATAAGAACCTGGAACTTTTGCAGACATCAGTGAGATCAGACGATACCCAGAATCTTTAGAACTAAAGAACTCTTTTTAACACCAAAATGAACAGGATTACTTGCTAAATGTCAGGTACTCACACTTGAACATCTTCTTCAGGGAACTCTGTATTTCATATTCAGAAATGTTTTCATTTCCTGGAATAGCTGTGTTTATTACTTTAATAAACTGAATTAAGAAATATGGTTATTGGTTTCCTAACTAGGCTAAATTAAGTTTCATTAAAAAATAAAATCTAGGATTCCAGTTTATACTTGACATAAAAGCATTTAAAATGTTAGAACAACCATATTCCTTTTCCTTTGAATATGTAGATAAAATCCTTCTTGCATTAAACCTAGAGCTATTCTCAACATTTCAAATGAACTAAAATATAATAAATAAAACTTTTAATTAAAATATCTAGTATATAATATTTCTATACTTATTATGTGTATTATTTTTTCTGTTTCCTTTAGATCACAGAATAAAAACTGTAAAATCTCTTTATTAAACTTACAGGGTGATGCTGCAAAGCTATTACCTTGCCTCTCCTGTAGGAAGGGAAGTTACTCAGCAGCTGCTGTGGGCTGCAGAAGGTTCTGCTGCTGGTGGCCATGATCCCTCCTCTGGAAGTAAGCAAGTAACATGGACATGGGCTGCAGCATCATAGCAAAGTAAAGCCCACCAAGAAATTATATGTCATACCTATATAAAATTTGCTTGTCTCACACACAACCCATTTAATGGCCATATTAGAGGCATGTCTCATTAATGAAAGGAAACACCATGTCGTAGCATTTCTGGACTTATTTCTTTCAGATCTAATGCTGAGACAGTTAAGTCATTAATTTTTCAAAGCAGATAACAGGTTAGTTGTACATCCTGAGAAAATGCTCCCGCTGAGGCATCCCTGTACCTCACCTCCTGGCTGGTCTCTGAGGAGCAGCAGCCGGTGCCTCTCCAAAAGCTCTGCTGCAGCACGATTTACTGTGCAGTAAGTGAACGGGGGTACCTGGGAGTAGTGCGAACAGCTACAACATTAACGTCAGATGCTTCAAAGCTGTTTGTGTGCTGTGAAAGAGGAACAAAATATAATAAATGTGCAAACTTGGTTTGTTCTCCTAGGTACTTGGCTTCACTATAAGGCTGCAGCCTGTGCCACCTCATCCCCACGTCCCTGGAGAGACTGTTTGGAAAACCCACCCAAGGGACCACTGATGTCCATCTTGATAGAACTGAAGCCCATGACACGGATGGCTCACACATGCCTGTGGACAACAGGCTGAGCAAAAACTGCAGCAACCAGTGCAGCACCAAGTCCTGGGCAGGAATTAACCAGCTTGATGCAAGTCCAAAAGGCATCACCCTTCACCAGGATCATCCCACCTTACCTGTAGGTCTTCAGTACAGCAAAGCTAATGTAGTAATATTTTTTTCTGTTGGAAATCTCACAATAAGAGAGTTACACCATTAACTAGAGTCCCCTTACAATGGGGCTTGGTTCCAACTGAACTTGAAAAGGCAAAAGCAATAGTTACCACTATGTGAAGCATCTTTCAACACTTCGTCACATCCCTTGCAGATCAATTCCAGCTGCATTTACTAAGGAAGAATCACTGAAGCATGAGCTAATTCTTTTATCTACACTTTTGTCCCAGAAAACCAGTGTTTAATTGTCTGAATGAAAAAAATTGTGGGTAAACACTGTAGCAAAGATAAACCCATTGACTCTCATCACAGAAACAGTTAAAGCCTTGTTATTGCCACACAGGAGCCTGTTCAGCATAGTTATAAAAGCCACAGAGCTGCTTTGGACTGTGGGTGGGTTATTGTGTACTAATTTCCACTTGCAAGGTTTTCAAATGATAGATTATCTCCAATGAAAATGATTGCAGAGCTAAGCCGAAAAGGTTCCCTAAGCTGAAAAGGTTCACTTACCTCTAAACATAGTGGCAGATGCAGTACATTTTCATCTTATGCCATGAAAATTACTCTAGGTGTGTTAGAAGGAAGTTCTGCAAACTTTTTTTCCAGATTCATAATTAAATCACTGCCCTTTCCACTTACTTAATTTGGATGTTGCAGGGCTATAGGATGCGAAAAGAGAGAAAGCATTAAATACAGTTTCTGTGACAGCAGTTAATAAAAGGAGAAATGCAGAAAAAAGCTCTGTGAGAAGTTTAATATGTAACTAAGTGACCAAACCAAACAAAGTACTTCCCATTGGGAAATCAAACTGTGCCAAAGCCCTGTTTGCAAATGTTGAAGGCTTAATGACACAAACATTTAATTCTTTGTCTTCTCTCAGACTTTTTTTTTCTTTTAAACTCTGCTGAAGTGTACAGACAATGCAAATACAAATAAAGCCACCTTCATGCAAGCCAGGCAAGTCAACCCACTGAAATCAGTGAGAAGATTTCTGGCATAATGCACTTTCAGATATTAGGATGTAAAAATTGTGTCTTTTATAACAGATCTTATGACCTTCCTGGAACCCAATCCAGCCCAAAGCACGTTTTTCCTCTGATAGTTTATCAATAGTTAGAAGGGTAATTTATATATCCAAAGTTATCACTCCGTCAGCAAAGTGTAGGTTTGGAAATCTTAAAAAGCAAAGGTATGTGCAGATTTTCCTGTCTTTGAGTCTCTCAGAAAATAGTAGCACTTGCACAGGCAGCAACTCAATCTGGGTTCACAGGTCACATAAGGCATAAACAGAAATGCAGTAGAGAAAATCCCAAGGAAATAAGAAGACATTCAAGAACAAAATTTTTTTTTTCAGGTTTGCTCTACGTGGGACCATCGTATGTTCATCATGCACTCGGACGACTGGTTGAGTGCTTCCTCCTTCTGCAAGGAGGGGAGGACAAGCTCATGCGCTGCTCTATGCCTGACATTAGAGGCAGGTGTCTTTGGTTTTTGTCCGTTGTTGCCACTGCTGCTGCGCCTTTTCAGGCTTCCTTCTTGAAAGGATAATAATGGAAATGGTGAATAACACTGAGAGGAACAGCAGTGAAGATGGTCAAATTACAACCTCAGGTTTTAACTTTCACATCCACTCTTCATGGAAGTAACAAGAGAACAGAGCAGGATGTTCCACATCACCAGGCAAGAATGGAACAGTAAAATATGAATTAAAACTAAAATAAACCAAAACTGCTCTATTATCTACAGCCTCAAACCACTATTTACCTTAATGAAGAAAATAATTCAATGGAGCATATGATATTGTCCATTGTTGCTCTCTTTTAGGAACAACTCAAACTCTGTTAGGAACAATTCAAACTCTAATCTCCCCACATACTCACTGGCCCACTGGTCCAATGCAGACATTCCCATACAGAAGTTAGATACTCACCTAATTTATTCCAAAATTCTGCTGAAAACAATGGGAATTTGGTATAAGGAATAATTACAACATAATTACAACATCATAATCATCATGTGACAGCATGTCAGGCTAACACGACAATAAATGGCTGAGTGGAAAGAACCAGCAGTTTAACCTGATACCAATAGATAACACTTAGCTCCACAAAGCAGTTTTACCAACTCCCGCAATGGTAATTGATTAACGGTAACATGTTAAAAAACACGTAAATAGATGCATTAGCTAATTTTGAAAGAATCACTTTCTTGTCTAGTTGCATGAAGAGCACAGGAATGATTTCCCAGCTCATTAAGTCAGTAAATGAAAGAACAAAAAAATCAAGCTGCATGTGGCAGAAGCCAGTTAGTAAAGACAGACTTGTGTTGCAGAGGTAGAGGTTTCCCTGCCGTATAAAGGTACAGCCAAAGCCCAGACAAAGGGAGGGAAAAAATGGACATTTTTTGCATGCAGTATATTAACAGACATGTACATGAACAGAAGAATTGATTTTTTTTTCTTTCTAATATTTGTCCCCTGGCACTGTGCGCCTCTCAGTCTTTCAGGCATTAGTGTTCACTGAGCTTGATGATTTTACGCCTTTGATCACACAAAGTACAAATACAGCCAGACAAATCACCGGGTAAGCGGATGTGCCCGTGCCAGGCTGTTGGTCTCTACAGGGTGTCAGCAAAGCCCAGCCTAAGTGTGGAGGGGAGCAATGGAGGGGCTGCACAGCTGGGGGAGCTCTGCCCACAGCAGAGGAGAGCCGCAGCCCGCAGCTCTGCTGGAAGCTCAGAGATGAGCAATGTGTACTGGTGTTATTGGGCCATGAAGCCAACATCCCAGTAATGAACTGAGAGATAACTGAGTGAGGAGAGGTCATGAAAATGAGAACAAGTAGCTTATGTTTGCTCCGACACGAAGAGGAGCTAATGGCAGAGTGCTGCCAGGGGGATGAAGTGCTCAGATTAGAGAACCAAATTACTGAAATATTTTGAATGTATATGAGTGGAACAAGAAGGGATTTGTCAAGACCAGAGAAGAGGATGGTGTGTCCTTTCTCTCCTCTGTCCCAGGCAGAAATCCCTTTGAAAATCTGAAATTTTTCCTTGGGTTTTTCCCCCACTGAAACAGAACCTGGTGCATCAATCAGGGGTTACTGGGAGCTTCTGTGTGCACAGAAACCCCATAGAAGGGCACATACAGAACCAGGGTAAATGGGCAGTTATAATAAATACTTTTATTACACCTAATTTGTCAGCTACAGCATACAAACAGAAGACTAATTAAATGGGCTAAGATAAAGCTCACACAAGCAAAGTCAAGATACCAGGTGTTAGAAAGCAAACTGAGAAAGAATTGCCAGGTTTTATATTTTCCACAACTTAGAGAAGCAAAACTGCTGATGATCTGATATGTTTCACAAAACTTGCTGTGAACAGCATGGCACAGAGGTTCAGGCAAACATGTTGTAATGAGAAGATGTAGAATGTAAAAATAATTAGTCGAGGTTTATGGAGCCTACTAGCTAAACATGGGATGCTGTGAAATTACCAAAGACACTGTACAGGAATATAATAATATGAAAGTGTCATATGGCAGATTCAGAGAGTAGATCTGCAGGCCTTCGTAGCACAACTAATATAACTTCATTGCCATTTTGTCTTGTGATTAGTCATTATAAGTACAGTGAAACATGTCTTGTGATTAGTCATTATAAGTACAGCGAAACATGGATAGAATAGTTTGCTTGCACTGTATCATCCCCTTATTTGTCTTATAAACTACTTTCTCCATTTCTGCTCTTAACATGTTTTGAAAGACTTCTTAAAAGACATCTATGGGACTCAGATGCTGATTTCCCTTCAAACAAGTGGGCTCTGAATACCAAAATCACAGAAGGAGCTTTGAAAGTGCCCGCCTTCATCTTTTCCTTCGCTCATCATTAAAAATATTCCTTCCACATTGCCAGTAATTTTCATCAGCCAAGATCAGAGGGTTTTTTAGGCTGGGGAACAAACACGGACTGTCACCTCAACAGCAAATGATCACCACAAGCTGCTGGGAAGGCAGTGGTACTGCCCTGCAGGTACTGCAGCAAATCACGGACTGCAAAATACGCACCTGCAGAAAGCTTTACAGCAAACAGACATCCCAGGGGAAGGTGAAGACTAATTAAAACTAGTGCTACAAAAAGATGTTACTGTTTGAACATGTGTTAGTACGAGCTAGTGCACGAGAGAGCAATAAAAGAAATGTCAGAGGAAGTGAGCAATCGTGGAAGGGCCTGAGCTAAGGGATGCGAAGACCAGAGTCTGGGGAAGCAGGGCAGAAACTCTGTTTATAGCAAATAGAGTTCTCTAAAAATTTAAAAGATGAGGTAATGTGCAAATGAGTCTCTCTGCCACGGGGACAAGGCATGATCAGTGCTGTCAGAGAGAGATGCTCAAATCTGAATGGGTGACATTGCCTAATGAGACCACGGGATTTGCACAAAATCATTGTCCAGGACACAGACTCACCTCTGTGTATCCACAGTCCAAGATAACTGCTTCTCCAAGACGGTTCGAACTGTCCTGGACCAGGAAAGAGGAAACCTAGATTTCCAGCTCCTTACCCAAGGCTCAGTCTGCAATCCACAAATCACTCCCCACTATCGCTGTTCAGTGACACAGCCCACACCATGCCCCCCTTTATTACAGACGTGCCTTGGAAAGCCCTGTGGGCCCCCCCAAAGGAGCGTGAAAGGCTGGGCTTGTCTCCTTGCTTCTGCCCCTTCTGGCTCCGAGATTTGCAAGGCAGTGGGCAGACACCTGTCTGGAAGACATAAATTCTCTAGCAAATATCCCTCAATACCTGAAGGGCTGAATTCGTTCCTAGTTCACATCCATTATGATACAGAGCACAGCTGGATCTGTTACGAGAGACAGCTTTAGGTGGCAAAGTCATGTAGGTTACAACCAGTGTGCTGCAAACTGAAGCCTAATGAGCACCTAACCCTTCTCATAAAGGAACAAAGAACCGGCAGTCCACCCTCCCCTCCTGTCTTCAGCCTCCTGGAAGAAAAAAAAAAAAAATCCCAAGTGCCTGAAACTGGGCAACATGCAGTATCTGAGCCTCTGAGAGCAGTGTGATAAATCCTTTCCCATCTGGTTGGTCTTCAGCTAATTAACTGACATGGTTGAAAATGAGCACTGGCTAATTGGAGCACTCTGTTCTCCCTCTCCCTGGCAGGAATGAAATGGATTCCAGATGATGAGTGGTTCAACATTTTCCAAGTAATCCCAATTCAATGCCATCAGTCCTGGGCCAGCCTCCCAGCAACTTGCACACATCCTCACCTTGGACTATGAATCCAAAGAGCATCACTGGAAAGGGAAATTTGCTAACTATCCTGAAACGGTGGACAGATGAGTGCAGCCTCCAATTCATATGATATACCAGAAAATATGCCACCTGCAAACAGTAAGAGGCCGGCCGAGCTACAGGCCTGCCTTTTCTCTGCAGCCAGGGAAATCCTCCAAGCTAGCCCATGCAAGGTAAAGGTGCAAAGTCCATCTACAGCGCTCTTTGCAAGAGAATTACGATGTTAAACAGATGGTTCTGTGAATGCCCTGCGGGTGATGGGTGCCAGATCTCTGCATATGGGGTCCTGGGAAGGAGAAAAAGCATCTGTGTGCTGCTGCTGAGGAAAAATTGTTAAAGCATAAAACCCCCTAACATTACCTCAAGGATGAGCAGAGACCACCTGCACCAAGAAGCGCCCTGGCCCACCTGCCAGGGGAAGCAACACAAGACATCTGCCAGTTTTTGGGAGGGGTGGCTGGACAGAGAGCCCACAGTGCAGCCCCCCGCCACCCCAGCCCCACTCGCATCTGGACCATCTCCACTATTCCACAGCTACCTGCTTACAGAGACTCTTCACTCCAAACAAGCGATTTGAGAACCCCAGCTGTTGCATCTTTTTCCTCCAGGAAACTCCTTCCCTTGTACCTGCCGCTGTCCAAGGATTTTATTTCTCCATCCTTTCCTGCTCCAGTTAGCATTCCTCTCCTGGGCTCCCAGTCCCTTTTCCAACAACATTTACGGCAACATTATCCACTCCCAAACACAAGGAATAACTTTCAATTACAACAAGAAATCCCATACACACCCTCCATATCTCCCAATGTATAGTATTACAAGAATAGGTTAAACTGTGGCCGCTGCCAGCGACAAGCCAGTGATGTCTCTGTCCTGTTGTGGTCATTTGCCCTCAGACGGTTTCAATGCCCCCATCTCACAAAACACAAACAAGCAAACACAAATCACCTCCCCAAGAACACAGGTGAGCAAAACTGTTTGTAAAAATAACTGCAGTAACACGAGCATCAAAATACTATGATGATCAGACCAGATGTTGTGATTCAGCTGTACTGTGAATAACATTACCCAGGATCTCCCTGAAATCTAGGGATTAATATTGTAACATCCATGGGAACATATTTCAAAGGACATCTCTGTATATTATGACTCTATACAGTGATGAACGCTAAAACCAACTGTTTCCATTTATGCAACTCTGCACAACACACAATGATTTTTATTTTGTTCTCAGCTGCAACACTGTAAAGCAGAGTTAAGCCCACAGAGGTCACTAGATGGGCTGCAATGAAAGTGAGGCATACAAGAACAGAATCATGTGTTGCAGGTTTTTTTTATTTCTCTGCAATATGAAATTTTAAAAATTCTCCTGGCATGTCTTGTTTTCAGCTCTTTAGTGGATGTAAAAAAAAAATGCATACTTGCAGTCCCAAACAATGATAATGTTAAGGATGTTTTTTTTTCTGTTTTCATCTTAAATAATTAAATGCTAGCAAAATGAGATTACAAACGGGATTAACTAAGAGGAGTTCTACATGTCTGAGTTTTATTTCTGTGTTTATCAAGTTTGGAAATAAGAAAACATAAATAAAGTATCTCCATGGGATGCTAATTCACTTTTTCTTTAATACATGAAATACACTTGTGGAATACAGATCATCTTTTAGCTAGAAACATCATTTAATATTTATTACTACACTATTCAGCTCTGCAGATGTAAGGAGGACACCACCCCACTTCTTGATCTGTGATCTTTTAGGGTCCTGACCTCAGAACATACCATCACTAAAAGGTGGTGGACCAATATTTATTTTACCTCAGCAAACAAACTTCATTTTAAACCTCGTAAATTTGGATGTTTCCCAGTCTCAGACTTTTAGAAGCACCAGCATAAAGTTCATCTTTCTTCATTGTAATACAGGCAAACCAGTTTAAGGGATTTCTTTCACTGTGAAAATGGGAACTTTATCAAATTGGAAGAAATCCCGTGATCCTGCAAGGCCAGAGTCATGCTGAAATTGCCTCTGCAACAGCCTGTGCTGTGGTTCCTGGTTCCCAAAGGGCTGCATTAATCAGGCTCTAAAGAGCTTTCCAATAGCTTCCAGGAGAAAGCAAATTTCCTGTTGTGATAAAAAAGTAAACTGTACTTTTCAGGAAAATGGAAATGTGTTCCATTCTTAATAAGTACTGACATTTTCTGTGGATTTTATGTATACTGAGCAAATTGAGCAGGTGGGTGGTGTCCTGTGTTCTTTGTGGATGTTTACTTCTCCTGGCTTAATGGGTTCAGCTCTGCTGTATGTCTGTGTACAAATAAACACACATACATATATATGAGTCATATCACATTATCATAACTTAATACAGCATGATGTACATGTATGATAATACAGCTAGTAGGTAGCAATTTTTAAGTACCGGTCACCTCTCTCCTTACTTTGTATACTTCAAAAAAATAAGTTTAGAAGAGGCAAAAGCTAATTTGCTGGCAGTATCACCCTGGAGTAGTGTGTGCTCTGAATCTCTAACGCATTTTGAATTATGGTAATAAACTTAATACCATTAAGGCCTACTCCATCTCCCTGATGGATATGACACAAACCCCAAGCACGTCAAAGGAAAAAACACTGTTGATTTCAACAGCTTTTCAAAAGAGTGGTTTAGAAAACAGTGGGAGCTCTTGTGCACTGAGCACTTTTGAAGACCCAACCCCTTTGAACAGGAGACAGAACTGTCTTAAATACCGCTGGCTTTACCCTCCCCTTCAGCTGGTAACACATCTTCCTTCCAGCACGAGACACAGGTGCTAATAGGAGGATATTTTTTAAAAAAGCACTCACCCCCAAGCTTGACTGCATCTCTAGCAAAGGTCTGTGGTTCAATAGCCACTATAGTTTGTGGTTCAATAGCCACTTTGCCTGCCTTCCTATTTATAAAACTAAACAAAATGCACCAAGAATTACAAGAAGATTCCAGGTGAGGGCCAGTACTATGGAATATCTTCACCTCTTCATCCCTCCCAACACCGAGCAGAAGCATGAAGCCCTTTCACTCACATACACATGCTTTACTTAATAGCATCTGAGAATCTGTGGCATTTAGCCCTTGAATTTCTTTTCATTTGAAGAACTGAGTATATACCACATCTTCTATGGTGGTGGGCTGCCTTGCAGCCCCCCATGGGGTGGCAGGACTGTCAGATCCAGCCCGCCACCAAGGCAGTGGTCCCCCCGGGATGCCTCGGGACTGCTCAGCACTGCCTGGGAAGAGTACACAGAGGCCCCCCCCTGTACAGACCCCCCAAACTTGGGTGTGTTCCAACATAATGAGCTTTTCCAACTGGGAAAGCTGAGGATCTTTCTCACATCTGCTGCGTGATACTGACTTTGGGCTTTTGGATATATTAGCATTCAACCTTTGAAATATAAATGATAGTTAGGATGAATCCCAATTTAACCAACAAGTATAAACTGTATGCTGTTGGCATAGCAAAGCTCGGGGAGGTAGTTGTTGTAATAGTACTGATCTTACTGTGGGTGGCTGTGAGAATAGTAAAATAGTGCTATTATTTCAGCCTGTAATTGCACTGTCATTAAGTGTAATGGTACATAAAAAGAAAAAGTGCATTTCTATGACAAAAGGGTTAAAATCATCTAATTGTGAATTTCCATCTCTGCACCCCAAAACTGTTTCTTTTCTTAAAATCAAAAGGTGATTTACATACCTGACTGCTCATTTACAGACTGAGACAATCAAAGCAATCCTTCACGTCCTTCCTATACAAAACCAAACCAAAACAAAAAAACCCACCAAACTTTTTCCTCATTATTAGGTGTTGGCAGTGCCGACACCAGACAATTATTCTATGAAAAATATATCAGCAACCTCCCCCTAAAATGAGGCAGCTGTATGTTGCCAGGTGACAGAAACAACGAGCTACCAACTGTGCACAGCCGTCGCTACAGCCAACAATCTGCGGGCTATTTCTACCCCATGCACGACCCAGGCATCCAGGATCCCACCACATTCCTCTTATTTATTTTTTTTAAGTTCTCATCAAGCTCCATGTGCTTTTCTCAGAAGCAGCAAGGATGGCAGGCCTGAAATCTGGAGGCAGATGGAGTAACGAGGACTGAAACAAAATGTCCTAAAGCGGGTGAAATAGAGGCTGATTCAGCTGCTGTCTCCAACCAGCGGTAACCCTGAGCCTACAAAGGGTCCTGGTGACATTCGAGCAGATTCAGTTGCTAAAATAGATAGACTTTCCAGAACACTATATATTCTTAAAATACAGTCATTTCCAAGGCAGACCTGGTAACCATAAAACAGTAGGTTCCGCACAACAGAAATACAGGAGGTGAATGCTGAAGGTCAGGACACCACAGTAAACTTGACTTTTATGAAGGAGCACCACAGGAAGTTTATAGTGAACACTAGGAGCTTTTTTATTTTTTTTCTAACAAAGTGTTAGAAACTTCTATGTGTTTTCCATTTTCAGAGGTATATGCATCCTTCAATCACCTGTACCAAAACCAGGTTACTTTGGTAAGCTCTTGTTTACCAAAGTCACATGCACGCAAATATTTTTTTACTGTTTTAACACAAGTCATTTAATATTATTAATCCCTTGGAGCGCTGATACTGTATCTGGTGAGTGCAAACCCTGAACAAGAAACACAGAGAGCTAAGCAGAAAACAAAAGGCAGCAGATGGATTCAAACAGGGCGATGGAGGATGGGTGATGGGGGAAACCCTCCGTTCCCCTAATGACTGTAATATCAGGCTGTCTGCCCCCCAGTCTGCCAGTGTCTCTGACCGTGCCGTGCCCAGAACCACGTGCACTGTTCCAGCTGCAGTGGGACCTTAAACATATAGGAAGGGTTTATTTTCTCTCTACAGTGAGATTCCTCTATGAGCAGAGATTTCCAGTCATCGTCGTTGTAAGCAAGTTTTCATTTCAAGCTCTGTTTGGTTTGAAGTTTAATATAACTCCATAACATTTTTTATTCTCATTTCTTCTCTCTTTGTACATGTTTCAGATTATTTTCCTGCAGACATAGAAGCTTGTATGTTTTTTCTCTGTCCTATCACTTTTTGCAGTCCTTGTTCAGCTGTTATCTCCTCCTCTTTATGCTCCAATTCAGCCTAAAAGGAATTCTGGGCCAAGGCCATGTGCTGAGCTCCTCCAAACTTCCATGTTCATGTGAAATATTCCTACGCAGGTGCTACCTGCTCCCAAACAAATTAGGATGAGTAGAAAATGCTCAACATCCTTTAGGATATCTAGCATTCATACTGTTATATAATTAACTCTCATTACCACCTGCATTTGTCTAATTCCAGCAAAAGCAACTTTCTTGCCAGTGACCTCACTTTTGAAAGAGTGAAGAGCACAGGGACTCAGCCCGGGGGTAGGTGAGAGCAGTCACTCCAGCACAAAATTGCTACGCTTTGTGTTGAGGATATTTATTAGTAATTGGATTGCCTCTGAAACTACTGCAACAGTGGATAATCTACCCCCTAGAAAAAACCTGGGTATTGTTGGCTTGCTCCTTTATAGCAAACAGAAAAAGGTAATTATTACACATGCCAAATGCATCGCCCATAACAAATGTATGTTCAAAGCACTCTGTATGAAATGCAGTTTTTCTTACGGTGGTTTGGAGAAGGAACATCCTTTAGAGAGAAAAGTGGCAGAGGAGATATGAAACAAGTCCTTCTTATCTCACTTGCCCTAAAAAATCTCAACTGCTTTTAATTAAACTAAGCAGAGGGTGGCAATTTTGGCAATATTTAGAATACTGGGGAAAAAAAGACCTTTTTAAAATGTACAAGCACATCAGCACAGCCCACACACAGGCTGAAGCCATGTCGCCAATTTGGTGTTGGATGGAAAAAGCTGCAAGGATTGAGTTTGGCCCTGAACAAATGTGGAATGTTATTCCACATTTCAGAGAGCATTGAGAAAGGCTCTTCTTTGTGCTCATATCTCTTCTTTTTATGCTTATCTTTTAGCAGAGGTGCTACAGAACACATGGCACAGCTGAGGAGATTTTCTGCAAGAACATTTTAAGCTCCCAGGTATGAAAGTTGCTCAAAGTCTACTATTATTATTGGCCTTTGGGAAAAACATCTGTGAAAACTCTGACTGCATTCACTTTAAGGCTTTTTTTTTTTAAGGAACTGTTGCAGATTTGTGTTTCTCAGAAACCATTTTTGCTGTTTATCTGTAAGGAAAAAACTCAACAATATAGAAGAACAAATACATTTCAGAGTGATGTCTTAAACAGTACAAGTAGAAAAAGTTTCCCATCTGCTACAATTCCATTAAAGGCTAAAATGTGGAATTTTCAAGCTTGTGACTTGGGTGGTAAAGGTTTAAGCAGTTCTGTTCACATTTACTGCTTGCATCCATCCAGGCATATGGAGATTGTTTACATGATGCCTAAAAAAAAAGCCTAGATATGTACACATAAACAAGTTAATTTTAATTAATGAGTTCTATTGATATATAACCCTCTACTTGTATATCACAGACTTCTGAGTACACAAACATCTTCTGATAGGGAAATATTCCATTATTAAACAGAAATTAATTTTAAAAGATAATATCATAAAAATAACTACTTTGTATCTCTCACTGGTATAAATCACAGTTTTTTCAACCTATGCCTGTCTTTATAATATTTGAAATTGATATACTTCTTCAACAATTAGCTCAGTATAAAAACTGAAAAAATCTTTAAGAAATACACTCTCTTTTGATTCCAGTTACACAATGGAATAGCCTGGAATGGTTAGATGTCTTTTCATTAATGAACACACTGTGTTTTAAGCTTACTCTTACTTAGCACATCTTCACCCAGCTTGTTTGTAGTACAAACAGCACAATATGACCTGCATACAGGATAATTATATTCAATTTTCATAATACTGTCAATTATTGCTTTCAACAAAAGGTTAAGCTATTTGACACCTTTGCTGTCAGCGGAGGGCAAGACATAACCTCAGAAGGCATCGTATGCACTAAGAGGATCCCCTAAACCTGTTCTGTTTGAACAAATTAATGACGGTTATCTAGAAACTGAACATCCATACAGGCAGGGACTGACCTGTACATTTGTGCTGATGATAATTACAGGGATTTATACCTTTAAATAGAAAACTTGCAAATGCGTGTCTGGTTAAGTCAGCATGTGCAAATGAAGTTACCAAATGAATGTACCACTAGGTCAGCTCAAAAATTAGTGTTGGCAGTTAAGAGAGATTAACTCAGATAGGTATGCACGGAGTAGACACACTTGTGGTGTTGAATTTTAAGTGCAACTTGCATCTATCTTGATTTTTTGGCAATCTCAGCTTTGCTTCTGACTGATTTTAAATTACAAATAAAAGACCATATGCTATGTAACAGGGGAAAAATTCCTGACCCAAACAAAACTTGCCTGAAGTTACGAAGAACAATCATAATTCAGTGATGATAAGGATCTAACCAACTAAATGAACTTCTAATGGTCAACTAGCAAAATGAGTTTTACGTCAGGATATAATCCTTTTGGGACCTTCTGGTAATTAAACAGAAAAATGAAATTGCTGCCTTAATCCTCCTTTTAAAAAATATTCTTAAATTTTAGTAGTTTCTTTTACTAAGTTTTGGTGGTTTGACAGTTCTTCACTTCTATTTTGAATAAAAATAATTCAGAAATACATGATATATTGTGAGACACAGGGGGTTATTCTATGCCATATAGTTTAAGACCAAAGAAAAGCCTAGCAAAGCTGGATTTTCTGTTTCTACCCAGACTGCAAGCTCCTGGAACAGAAATCAAGTGTGTGGAAGGTTATGGAAACACATTTATTTTCTTCACTTCATGCTTCCGAATAGCTGAGACAGCCTCTGAAGCTCCCAAATAGTCAGAATTAAGGCAAGAAGGGAGATGCAGTCTTCTCAGGAGCTTTTGCAGCGAGAAGGCTGCTATGGCACAAGCTGTCAGAGAGATGCAAGGTGAGCGCACGCCTGCTGGCAACATTTCCCCTGCGGAGATGCTAATTGCAAAGCAGAGATGGGAGGTAAGCAAAAGGAGTGTGTGCTTCAAGACAACAAAGAAATTATTAAAGAATTATATGATTAGTAGAGTTTTCCTTCCTCAAAAACTACCGAAACGCTGGTGGGAACAGGATTGTTCTGTAGCCAGGGAGCTGAGTCCACTCTCCCAAAACAACACAGTTGGGATGGGAGTCAGAGGGAAGTCACTGATCTTGATGCAATGATGGCGTTAAAGGACAAGATGGTGCTCTTGTGTTGGAGGAGGGGGCTCAGTGAGTATACAACTTTGCAGATACCAACGTTGTGCCCTTCGTCTACAGAAATTTCTGTGCACCTTATTAAACACAAAATAGAACAGTTTTGACAGTCTATTGTCCATCTCCTCCTTCTTTTGAAACTTCATGCATCATTTGCACATTTTTATGCCGGAGGCAGAAATGGAAAGTCGACTGCTTATGGACTTTGGTTTAAAACAAAATGTTATGAATTCAGGCACTTTTCTCACTTTTTGTTTTTCCTTAAATTTCAGCGCTATTGAGCTAACATTGAGCACTATTGTTGCATTGCCCAAAACATATCTTATGAAAAATCTTAATTGTATTAAATTACCTGATGTTTATTCCATGAGGTACTTATTCAGGGTGGCATTTGCAACAACATGGGAATACTCACAAGGCAGTTTTATTTGATTTAACTGAAGCATAAATTTTATGAAAATTATGAGACACACATATGTATGTGTATAAGTTACCAAAACTTAGTAAATGAAACTATTAAAATTTAAGGTAGGTATTTGAGGTACTGCTGAATACACAAAACCAGAATAAAAAAAACCACTTTTTTTTCTCTCCAGATTTTAGGGTATAAAAAGATATAAACCTTATGACATTACTCCCTGTGACAAATGCATTTCAATTACAAACCTCATTATTTTATAGAATATCAGTCTTCAATACCACAATCATCACTAGAAAACTGCACCCAACGTCTTTCTACCTGTCCTGGCAAACAGCTTTCCACCCTCTAATGTATCTGATGGACAACAGAGTATGTGCTGGAAAGCTGCGATACCCACATATAGATTCACTGAGCCTTAAGAAGAAGAAGGTCTCGCTGTTATCCAGTTATCTCAAATTACAATCCAATCCCAGCTAAGGTAAAGTGTAGATAGAGGTATTTATAATATCAAAAATAGACCACATGGTAAACAAATGACTCTGGTGAATAAATAAAAAGAAAAACCAATTTCTCTATCATGAGGCCCCATCAGAAAGTCATCATCTGCACTTGATTTGCTAGCAAACAACTCTGCGTCAGAGAAGTGCAAGTCTCTTCCTCCTTCTTTTCGTAGTTTTTCTGTAAACCATACGTGATACCAATATCTGATACCAAAACACCAATGATACCAAAATTTGCCTACTGCTGGTTCTTGAGAGAAAGCAGAGCCTGCAGCGACCAGCCTCGCTGTAGCAGTAAGAGGTTCCGGGCAATGGATATTTCATCTCTTACAGTGCACACTGGAAGGCATTCAAAAAGCCTTTTAAAATTATAATTGAAGTTTTATATATGTAATAACCTGACTACTGAAATGCAAATTACAACTAATTACTATTGCTGTCATATATCTATCTTCTATAAGCACAAGTTGTCCTACAGCATAACAACTGATATCTACTGGGGACCTGGGGGATCATTTCGGCTTCGGTGCCTTATTTCTTCAGAAGAGGGAAGCAGGGGGAAAGCAGGCTGGAGGAACATTTAGCCCTTGTTTCCATATAGCCATTCAAACTTAAAATCCTCTTCTGGCCTTGCAGGAGTCTGTGCATGGAGCCCTTAAACCCGTAACTCCAGATTCTCCCAGGACTGTGAGTAGTGGTGTTCTTGTTTCCTCTTAACATGCAATCAAACTGCATTTCACTGCTTATGTTCCCCCGTCCACTTTAATATTCTATTTCAGATATAATGTGCTCAAGGAGGGATTTCCAAACTCTGTTACATCCCTCACCACTGGTGATACAGAATTACTTCAAAGTACTATGAAAAGGCTAATTGAACCATTGAACTGAATTTCTTCTCAGGCATGTGCACGTGCCCTGTGTATGCACTGGAGTTAAGCAATAACAAATTAAATCGGGTAATCCAGGAGTGTCAATGATGCTCATTCCGGAGCAGCAGGCGAGAAGCACATGTAGCTCACCTGGTGCCATCTAGTTATCCAGAAACCTTCACAGCACTTGAGGAACAGACACTGAGCACTAGAATTTTTGGCTGATTATTTAAAGCACTTTGCCTTTCTGAACAATATCACTTTCCTCTTTCCTGAATTCAGCCTATGCCAGCTGTTCCTTGTCCATGAGCTCCTCTCCTCCAGGCTCCATAAACCTGATGGAGAATTCAAGAAGTTTGCAGAGCTGATCCATAAACTCTATCTTTCCAAGAAAATGCCATCTGCATTACATGCTAAAATTAACCAAGGCTAATTGGTTGCCACACACAGAGCACGATATGCTCTGCTTGATAAAGTAACAAATGTATTAGTAGATTTAAACTGTTCCATTACTCTCTATTACAGAAAGCATGCTCACCCTATTAAACCCGGGGCATTAGAGCTGCACTGCTGACTGCGCTGCGAGAAACGAGGAGCCTGCTCTGATGTGCTGAGTACGGCGACCCAGGCCAGCCCCAAGAGCCACGGCTCAGAATTAACCAAAAGGAAACAAACCTATTTAAAATACAAATTTTGACCTTTCATGTCTCTTGGAAGTTATTTGCAACTAGAGTTTAATTTCTCTAGATCTCAGAGAAAGCCATGGATATTGAATAGTACATCTCGTGTATCAATTTGTGCTTCCTGTACCACCACTGTTATTTTTCTTCAGATCCTTTAGGTAGAATGACCCTGGGCACCACCAGAACTTCACAGTTGGAGAACTAGGATGCTGTAATCAGTTATTCCCGCTTTTCTGGATAAGTCAGGTAGCAAACCAAAGACAACACAAAGAACATTTCAAAGGAGTGAGAGCTTCAAGCGATTACCCCTTCTGCATCGGCACAGCAAGCTGCTAACATGGGAAATGGAGCTTCTGGTTCATCCCTAATCCCTTCAGCAGCCCATGAAGCAATCAGAGAAAACGTCTACTTCTCCTAAAAAACACTTCCTCACAGAATCGCATGCTGGCACACTTGGTATAAAATAAGAGCTGAGATGTGCATCTGTTACAATAAAGAAATACAACAGAACTTTTTTAATATATTAAATGATGCTATATTGGATAAATTTCGATTTTAATTTGAAACTCATTTGATATTAAAGGCAAGTTTTAAAAGTTATTATCTAAGGTTTAATTGCATACATTATGTTTGTAGCCTTAGGTGTTGCAGGTAGTTCTTTAATATTTCTGCAATATATTGAGATCATGGAGCAATCATTAAATTTTACTTGAAGAATGTTCCAGAGATAACTATGGGAAAGAAATTCAGAAGATTCAAAAGTTTGCCTGCTGAGTGAAAGACACACTATTTTAAAGAGGCAAGACTCAGGTTATACAAAACCCTTACAACCTTTCCTCTAACAGCAATGGATTTGGACCCATTTACAGGGAACTTCTGAAGTTTTAGTTGTAGTACCCTAAGAGCATGGGGACATTCATTACTGCACTATTGAGTCCACTCTTGACACTCAGATGCCACATTAAAAATAAAAGTCCTTTCAAGCTGCAATATGGGTGTTTGTCAAATCCAGAAAGATTCCAGCATGTTCCACATCTCACTTTGATACTCTCTGTATGACATAACTTGTGCAAGCCCAAGCCTGATCAACACTAAAGCTGAAACTGCAAGTAATGCACAAACAATTCAAACTCATAAAAATATCTTCCTGAAGAGGATTAGATGGATCAATCATTTGATCCAGCACTGGAAACATAGTTCCTTATTTCCTTCAGTGCACATGGAAGGACTTCTGAACTAGGGTTTGTTTTGTTAAGTGACCAGAGACCATGATGGCAGCTAAAATTCAAGCTGGTGGAGGACCAGCACAGTATCTTTTGACTCCTTATCTTCAGATACGCTGATTTTTTGGTAGTACTGTGCTTGCCAAATGTTTAACTTAGAATGTTTGCTTAATTAAAAACCATCTTTGGAATGAAAATATACTGCCTGGTGTCTGTGTATTTTATTGTGAATTGAGAAGGGAGACGAGGAAACCACGCTAGGCTATTACAGAAATACTCTGCACTGAACTAACAAAACGATACAGTTTTCATTTTTTTGTTCAATCATTTTAAATAAATGCAAACTTTTTTTTCCTTGTCATTTACTTTTAAATTAGTCTAATCAGACATCTGCTAGGATCTGTCTGAATTAACAAAACTGAACACAAATCTGAAATGAGAATTCAGTACTGCTTTCTTCAAATTGCATTAACTCACATGGACACTCTAGAACAAATTGAACATCCCCAGCACATTATTCTAGACTTTCTCATTTAACTTTATTATAGTCAGAAGAAATAACAGTACAGAAGGAAACACGTCGCTAAGGACTCAGCAGCATACAGTTCTGAAGTAGTTCAGTAAAAGCAGGCTGCTTACCCTACTTTGTTACCTTTATTATTCCTACTTTAAGATGGAAAGAGAATTTCCTCACAAGTCAGAAAAGCAGAGTTTGTCTCAAAGGTCTTTGTTTTCTTTTGACTAGCAAAGGACAGTTTACTTCCTAGAATTCCAGGGGAATTATATTCTCGACAGCAGAGGGAAATTTTGATATTGTGGCATTCTCCTCTTCCTGTGGCACATTACATTCATGTTTTTCAACATTTACTAAAGGTTTTTAAAACGCTCTAAAATGTTGAGGAGTATTCTGCTGACTCTGGACATATTCTGAGCTAAACATCTGTTGCAAAACTCCTGAAATTGTACAGGAGCTGCACCCAGTACCACAGGCGGTCTTTTCAGGTCTATGTTCCTGACTCGTCCAGTAGATAGACCTTTTGAAAATAGATTAAAATAAATTGAGGGACTTTTCTTGTGCATGTTTTGGCAGTTGATATTCACACCAACATAATAAAATTCCACTAATTTCAGCAATCCCATTATCTGTATCAATATGGAGAGATACTTTAGTATTGGTTAAAAAAAGTTATGAAAAAAAAAGACATTTCCTTACTTATTTTTAACTAATGGGGGTTTTCTTCTACCAAGACTTTTAAAGGTATCTAAGATTTTTACTTGCAAATTCTACTGTTAGAATAACCTCCAAATTCTGTGATATAGGGTAAAAAGAATAATTTACTTAAGAGCTTTAAGCTCTTGCCACCTTTATCTGCCACTGAGTGTTCATGGGCTTTAGAGGATGAGCTAAAAGAGAAGCTTTCATTCTTGGGACATTCCTATTCCTCAAGGGTACTGTCAAAGCTGTATAAAGAACATCTGTGAAGTTTTCATGAATTTTTCAGGTAATCATAGCTGTATCATCTCTTCACAAAAAAGAAAAAAAAAAAAAAGAAAAAAGAAAAAGAAGTAAAAACCACAAAAAAAATTGAGCCCAAATGTCCCTTTTTCTATGAGTAATAGGAAATGAGGAAGAATCAATCATTTGCAAAGTAAAAGATGTTTAATATTGATTGTTCTTCTGAAGAATGAGGAAGCTTTTCTAATGGTCTTTGGGGGACACGGGGAGAGGATAGCTTATTGATTTCTTTTCCTTTCTGCATTCCTAAAGGAGTAAGGAAAAGATGAGGCTATGATGGATTATAATTCTGCAAGGAATGACTAATGAGTAGCTGAACTACCTTTGTAGCAGTAGTGAAGGAAGTAATAACCAGCGTAATTTGGTTTATTGGGTTTCTGCTTAGCACACATCCAGTCTTCTCTTAAACATCCTGTCCCTTCAAATCACTTTTATGCTCTATGTCTTTCTCTTTATTTTTATTATGCCTGACTTGAGTTATTTCATGAAATTTGACCTTGTATTCTTAATCTCATCTACTTGTTCTGAATAGTTCATCCTCTTTATTTTCCTTCAATAACTGTTCTGTCAAACAGTTCACGTAAACATAACATCTTGGTAATGCCAGCCCCTGACTTGGAGAGTGGATATACATTAATATAGCCCCAACAGCTCCATTTCTTCTTCTTTGAGAAACCGGCTAAAGAAATAATACTCTATGATAGATTTTGTAGAAGTGTATGACCCTCTTGCACAAATCACAATGGTAACTCTGTGTTAAATTAATTACAACTTCTATTTTCACCTAAATGTTATTTTTTTCAAAACAAGTAGGAAACAGCAAGAGTTATATGCAAGTTTGAAAAAAATGGTTATTGTTTGCTATGATGCTTTTTTTCTAAAAGGTTTTTACACTCCTACTGTGAAAATATCTCTCTGCAGAAATATATTCTTGCAGGGAAAAAAAAAAAAATCACACATTTCATATTTCCTGTCAGTGACATTCCACTTCCAATTCCCTAAGAGCAAACTCAGCATTTCATTCAAGCCTAATGACACAGTAGCTGGTTGTTCCCTAAAGCTGGGTGGTTTGCATAGTGAATGTGTTCCTCTTGCAATATCATGTCATGCTGTTTCAACAGGATCTCCCTTTGGGGAAGTGTTTTTAGACCCCACTCCTGCTCCCAGCATATTTGGTACTCGTATTCACAGATTTCCCAGTGGTGGCTCATTTCACAGTCACTGCAAAGGCATGCCTCATGGTTTCTTATTTCCACTACATATGCTCCAGTCCCAGTTGGCATTATTCCCTCTTGAGAGAAAAATGATCATCCAGAAGATGTTTGGTCTAACTATTATTGTGTCCCCCTTAACAATAATTTCAATGCCTTGTATATCAGATAGATGCTTTTAGAAAAAGAGACACAGTTGTAGAGCCAGTGTGTATCTTCCACCTATATAAAAGGGAGACTGTGTTGCTCACTTCAGATGAACTGATGAAAAATATTGCTAGAAGAGATACGTACCCTTTCAATACTCTGTTTGCTACATGGGTTTATTTTTCCTACATCTTTACATAAAGGAAAATAAATAAATTAATGACATTCACCTGAGGGCTGACAATTGCCACTTGACCCTCTAGTTAGACTTAAGCAACTCAGTGAAGGAAGAGAAAGGTGCAAAGAAGATTTCAGAATGTTTATAATGGTCACATTTGGTCTTCACCCTTTAAAGTGCAGCCTCTTGGGATGAGCTCAGTTTCCATGCAACAAGATCTGCAAGGCAAACAGTCCTACAGTTTCTGTGCAATGGTTATGGAAATCTTATTTAAAAAGTTAAGCACCTTCTCCAGTTCAACTACAAAGTACGTTGTTTCCAGTCAGGCATAAGAATACACATTTGTGTTTTCTGCATAAAGCCATTTGAGGTAGTTCATGGTCACTGAAATTATATAATAAACATATCTCCGAGTCAGCCGACTACAGCAACTCAGTTTTTTTGAGGATTAGCATTGCTCCGGCTGTGCGTACAACTATGATTACAACCATACTAGGACCATATGCCAGCTCTGGTATATACATCTGACAATTAGGCTACGTATAGTTTCCTACAAATTAGAAATAATAATGGACAGATAATACTGTAAAAATTTCCAAATTATAGGTGTTATTAGGAGGCTTAATTCATTCTAGCACATCACTTTGAAGTCAGTAGGTGCAAAGCAGGGCTCTGAACATGGGCTGGTGAAGCCACACTTCCCTGAGGAGTCCCAGAGGGCTCTCGTTAACATCAATTTCCCCATTACACAATTTTTGGGTGGGACATGAATTAACACTGGTTCTGTAAGTTTTCAAAGGTTACGTGCACATCATTAGACATAGAGCAGAAAAAAAAAAGTATTTCTAACAGAGAAAAATTATATACAATAAAAGAGATTAATCAAGTCTCATCTAATACAGAGATTATTCAACTTTTTATACTTCCTAGATTTACTACAGCTATTCAATGAGCATAGTCTTGTAGTGGCCTTCCTCCTTCATCCACTAAATCTTGAACTGAATCCCCTTTGCTTTGTGCACTAGCATCCTCCAGTTCCAGTAACAGAAACATCTTGGCACTTTTCAAATCCACAGAATCCAGCTGTAGCAGAAATAATACGTACGAGTGGGTGCCTTCAATTACAGAGAATAACCAGTGAAGGTAGGAAAAGAGACTGATGATAATAAGTATAATAGTAACTGTATTAGGCCAACAGGGTCAACAGCTAATCCTGCTGCAGTCTGAAAAAGGTTATTTTAATTCCAGTAATTGGCCCCAACAACCAGCAACAATTGATGTGCTGCCACTTTTATCTGCTTGCTGCTCACCATGTTCATATGCAGCTGTGCTGCAAGATGAACACAAATTGCCTGCTCGAGTCAATGAAAGTGATTGCTTCTGCTCACGTGCTGCCACTTTTATCTGCTTGCTGCTCACCATGTTCATCTTGCAGCGCAGCTGCATATGAACACAAATTACCTGCTCGAGTCAATGAAAGTGATTGCTTCTGCTCACGCTATTGATCAGTTGTGTTGCTTATACAAAGCTTCAGTCATTGTACCATCTCGAGCTTATTGAAGATGAGTTGTCTGTAGGTACCACAGTATTCAGAAGGCCAGGGAACAGGCTAATTGTTATTGTACTGGCAATCATTGTCATGATTATTTTTTCTTAATGACTAACATTTATATGATGCTGATCATGCAGTTACCCCACAACAGTCTGTAAGCTTCACAAAAGGTTTTACAATCTATCTTTCTGAGCCTGAAAGTATTATTATTACTTAGTGACTACTTGTAGTGTGGCCTAGGGCCGAAAGAAAGATTAGGATTAAGTGTTTATGACTGTTTTTTGATCACAGACAGAAGATCACTTCAATTTAACTTTAAATACACAGACCATACGGATGGGACCTACAGCTGTACTGGATATGTGGGGAGTCACAGCCAGTGAGGGACATGCCGTAGGTTCCCAGTTTACCAGCACTGTAACTGGAGGAAAAAAAAAAAAAAATTAAGAAAGTCACCAAGAAGGGCTGCCTGAGTTTCCAGGCATTCACAGGGGTGGGTCAGCCCCCCAAAGAACCAGCCTGGTCACTCTCCTGGAAGGCTCCTTTTCACTTTCAACTTTTCGGGGAGGTAAGAACTCCTAACACACGCATTCAGTAACTTTGTCAAAAGGAGTGGATGTAACACAAGTATTCACACAAAAGCATGATTTTAAGTTCTATGTCAGAAATATTGTTGTCATTAATATTATATATTGGATTCCAATTCTTCAGCAGAAAAAAGTGGACAGCATGTTCCTTTCGGTGCCCAAGCAACCTCTGTCTGAACTGACTCAGTGTCTTTATAGATCCATCCCTGCCATCACCGAGATGTTCTTAGGTACCCACATCTTCCACTAGGATATATTTTAGCTCTTGTTTCAGAGAACACATTGTCTGTTACTTAACTTTTCTACTGTTTAGCACTAGGAAAGTACCACCAAATGCATTTAAGTGCTTTTAAATTTGAGGCACTACCTTATGAATAATGGAGTAATAAATAACTATATTTTAGATCCATGATATTTAAATAAAGTTCCCAGAATTATAATATCTCGGGGAGAAAAACATGATAGGTAATAATATGTGATAGAATAAGAGCCTGAAACCAGGGTGGATTAAAATTTAGGAAGCTCCACGAGACAGGGGAGTGTCGGCATTCATAGGAGGAGTTTCCAGTTCAGAGTCATCTGCTGCTATGTCCTGTCAATTCATAATTATAAAATGTGAATGCTTGACTATCCTTTGTCCCACGAATAGGGGCAGAGGGAGCTAGCAGCAGCCAGTTTGAGAATCCTGCCTTTTTTACCACATCAGGACACCTCTAAATGTCTTTTCTTCCCGGTGCTTTAACTTCACATTTGTGTGCTAAGGTGGAAGCAATTAATTACAGAGGTTTCAGCAGAGCTGAGAGCTCTTCGCCGGCAAGCACGTTAATATCAGGTGTAAATAAAGAATTCAAGAACGTTGGACCCACTCCAGGAGTAATGCTTGTCTCCTTTCTTTATGACTACTCAGAGAGCAGCTCCCATTCCCCCAAAAATATTTGAGGAAATTATTTTTTCCACCCTATTATTTGGCCAAATCCCCATAGCAGAGATAAGAACCACAGCATTTGCATTTTGCAGATTACTGATCTCTGTTGTCCTTGTATTCATAGAAACTACTCACTTTCTACAGGAGTAAACAGCTGGAGTACTTTTTAACCCAGTAAAAGATAAATTAAATTAGGAAGATCAGTTGAGCAAAGAGAAATTTAGCTGTCTATCTTCAAGCCACACAATAGATGACACAACTTTTCAATTTTACTTGTTAGCTCCTTCTCATTGGCTTAACTAGGAAAAAAAAATAAAAAACAAAAAAAAAAGTGTGGGGTTGGTTTTTTTTGTGTTTGTTTTTTTAAAAAAGTCCTCAAACAAAGTAAAAAAGTAGCAACTGGATAGGAATTCTGCCATGAACCACTGTAATTTCATGGCTTTTGGAAATAAGATATAATAACTGTGAGTGAAAAATATAGGCTTTTGTTGCATCTATGCAACCACTTAAAGTATTGATTTCTGTGTTTAGAAGATGGGTCTAATCTGGGAGAAGACTTGACTAATTCCTCCATCGATTCTGAATAAGACCCATCACCTGGTAACTACTCCCATGAATCAAAGAGGACAGAAATTATCTCCATGTTTTGGCAGTTCCCCAGTCCCTGGGGTTTCAGAGATTTTTTTTCCAGTTATTCATTTTGAAGCTGGTACCAGCAGAAGCAGCTGGATGTGGACAGGCACCACTGTCTGTATTCTTCTGCCCATCCTGACAGTATTTGCCAACATTTTTTATTACTGCACAGAAAATGGACTTACAGCAGTAAGTTCTTCAACTTTACCATGACTTTCGGAATGATTTTGGTAAATCTGGTACAAACAAGTACAGAAAGGCATATCTTTTGGGGAATTAACATCTAGAAGAAAAAAAAATAAGTTTATTAAAGCTCCTCTTCAGATCTGCTTCTGACTACAGTTATCAAGGCAAAATCCCAAACTCTTACACATTCTGCAGGCTACATGAGAGTGGAAATGGAAAGATAACTTAATTTCTCACCTTTCTTTCATGTTTAACTGTGGGTTTATTTTTTGTTGTCTGCCTAATTGAATGCAGATTAAAAAGCAAAATATGCTAGAAGCACTCACACCAATCAGCTGGGTAAATAAAGGTAACAAAATTGTATGTATTTTTGCTAATTACTACCGTAACAACACAGGGGTTTGTCATCACTTCTGTTCTTTATTCAGATAAAGACGAGCATGTTTCAAATGATGACTGTTCTATATTTCAATCACACAAAATGTGGTTTGAACATGGGTTTGTTTTTCAGATCAAAAGCTTAATGCATAAATAAAATTAAATTACTTGCACATTAAAAGTATTCAGTCTTACAGTTCTTTATAAATTAACTAGGAATATAGTGGTTATTACAATTCTATATATAAATATTCTAGGCCTGTTTTCTGAGCTCCAAGAGAAGGGGGAGGGGGAAGGTGTAATTATTTAAAAAAAATAAAAAAAGTACTATTAAAAAAAAATATGAATGGTTAGGAGCATTTTCATGTAATTTTCCAGAGGACTTTTTCCTGAAGGGTGGAAGAAAGAGAGATATTTTATAATTCCTTCCAATTCCCCGATTTTCACTCTTTAGATACCCCCATCCTCAGCTTGCATAAACTGGGAGAGCTCTTGTTTTGCAACCTGCACTATATTCATTTTTGTTACCTGGAGCTTTGATTAATTGGTCTGTTTTGAGAGCAACACCTAACTCATTGCTGTCCATGCATTTTTATCATGATGCATTTGCTTTTGTGCTGACTCCTTCCAGTGGGAAACCTCTCTACCAGCAGACAGGCTGCAGCAGCATAGCTGGTGAGGGTAAAGTTGGGCCAAGGCTTTGCTCAAGGGCTAGATCACTGCATTGATGGCTGCAGTTGACAGTGGCATACCCTTCCCAGTCCCAGGCATGACGTGTGGGAAGGACATAGAAAGGACATAGAAAGGGCATACTTTTATATCAGCACCAGCTGGCAATATACGAAAAACTTGTTCTAAGGACTAGATTTGTTGCGGGTTTTGCCTCACGTCTCTTTATAGTATTATAGTCTTATGAAAAAATGAGACATAAAACAATCTTTGTCATTCAAAAGGGTAAGCTGGTTGATAGATCATGAAGATGATGGACAGTTATCTGCTCGGAAAAACCTGATGCCTGACGAAATGATGGACACTGTGATTAATGACACAAAAGGATTATGGCAGGTTAATGAGGTAAGCCTATCTCACTACAGGAGCAAAATATCATTATGAATTTCAGGCAGACAAATCACAATTCTCCTCACATGCTACTTTTATAGGTTTTTAGTTTTCCAAGTGAAAACACCCTTAAAAATTATTACAAGCTTTCTCTGGCTACGCAAATTGTACTTACAAATCACCCACAAGTTTTCCCCTCTGTCTTTAATTGAATTTGTAAAGCCAAATATGGTTTCCACTTTTGATCGTGCAGTTGTCGCCTTAAAGTCTCTGTCCTAAAAACAATCCCCCCAGACCAACGAACACTATCTACATCCATCTCACTGACACTATAACAAAAGGACGCTCTTAAGCAGCGATTTACAAGCAGTGCCATTTACAAGCCCCAGCTGCTCCCTTGCACACAGGACCCACTAATGCTGCTTTCCTACAGCAAACCATGATAAACCATGGAGAACTTCCATCAAATAAGCAGGGGAAGCAACCCAAGCAGCTGGTAGAGTTTACAGACAAACCTTCGGGTAGGAGAGCTTGGGCCATAGTTTTATGGCCCATCTCTGTTGATGTTGGCATGTATGAAAATAAAGTCACATTTACAGCCAAGTTTAACTTCATTGAAAATAATCAACAAACTAGACATCAGCTTCTACTGTTCAGGCTGCTCAGCATAACATTGGCTAAAAACTTTTTGAAGTTATGCTTAAGACATACCTTTTTCTTCAGAAATAATATCAAGATAATACAGCTTGTTCATGTGTTTAAAAGCGATATCAACTAAAGTTCTGCGCTGTTCTGAGGCTCAGTTCATGTTGTGTTGTGATAAATATCTAAGTAGAACATAAGTCCCAGAATTTATTAAGTGAAATTAGGATGAAGCATATTATGACACTTCAAAACAACAATCTCAGAAAGCACGCACAACAAAATGAGATAGTTATTAGCGATATAAAACAGTCAGTGATTAAAGATTTAACATGTTGTCTTGGACTCACAATAGAGCCATTCTGAAAATCAGTAACATGCTTGCAGGATTTATAATTCCTTACGGAACACATTATAATTCACTTTGAAGAAATTAAGCCCATTTGATCTTGATATAATTTCAAAGAATTTATTGAAGCTTATTAAGAGCAGAAGATATTTATTTTTTTGCCACGAAAACAGCAGTAGATCTTATGAGAAATAATGAAAAGGTTTTGTTTTGTTTTTTTTGCAAAAGCATAAAATCTAGCAAGAACAACTGTGAGTTTAGCTGGAATTAATAAAATATCTTTGGAATACACCTTATCAATGACTGTGCTTCTAAAGCAGCCATGTTTGTAAGAGATAAACAACAAATAACCCCTTGATCTAAAGTCTAGAAACTTTTCTATTAACATTAATATGCCTTTCCATTTACTATTCAGTATATCTATTATTCTCACCTAAAACCATTTAGAACTCTGGGGAAAAAATAATCTCAACCATAATTTTAACATAAAGCACATCAAACATTCAGGTGCATATCTACATATAAGCTGAAGTGAAATTTCTTCCACATATTACAAGAAACTTGATTCTGTCACCTTTATTCAAAGTAAATTATCATCTAAGCTTAATCTTCCAAGACATCATGCCACTAAAAATGCAGCAAGGCACTCAGTAGGACTTCCAAAAGCAGCTCCGTGATTAACTCATTTTAGTATCAATGCTTTTATTTGAGTAACAAAACCTAAATAAAGATACACAGGGAACCACATGTGCAAGTACACATGCCATTACCGTGCTCTAGACAGGTGTTGTGCACCTGGGCTGTTCTGGAGCTTTCATTTGACAGATCTTCATATTTAGGTACATGAATATTTTGAAAACATAGCTCTTAGGCTTCTGTGTTTTCATGGACCTGTCTGCAAAATAAAGATAATCCCCGACTATTGTAAAGATTAATATACTGAAAGACTGTGCCGTGCTCAGGCACCAGAATAAAAGGTGTGTTAGCACCTCAAAAGAGCAGAAACAAGACACTGCAAATGAAAAAATAATTGAATTGTGTCTCATTGTAAAATATTCAAATACAAAAGACCATTTTTTTTTCTCAATAAAATGGAATTCAGTCAGGACTTTTATTCTGCACATGTGAGTAAAATTATTATTATTTTTACCAGTTGTGCCCTTCCTCCACTACATTGCTGATACAGCTCTGGCTGACGTAGCAGCTTTGCCCCATGTATTTTCAAAGTGAGCCAGTAAATGCTTTCTCTCAGATGTCCTGTTGGCCCCAAGAGCAGAAACTGGAGATGTGAAGGTCTTTGGAAAAAGGACAAACCAGTGCATTACCTTGAATCCCCACAGATCTGCCATGGGCCTTGCTTTGAGAGAGAAAGTGAGAGATTAGGGATAGCAGAAATGATGGTTATGAAGGAATAATCCCTTTGGACATTTGCCTTCCTGAAGCTTAAATCCCCCTCTGCCTCCCCCTCCGGCCTCTAATCACTGAGGACTGGTTCAGCATCAGTTTCTGTAAATAAATGTTGTAGGGTGGAAGGATCAAATCCTTCATTACCTTTCATGAGTAACTCATTTGGTGACCTTGGAGTGGTTACACAACCTTGTTTTGCAATCGTGCTGAGCCAGAAATGGGGGTGAAATGAGGACCACACTCAAAGCCAGCTGCTACAATTCATCTTGTCTTTCTCTGGTACACTGATTGTAATACATGTTGCAAATAGATTAGTTTGACTGAGAGCAATCTATTTTTGGTTACCAATTTGTAATCTGAAATTATGAAAATATTGTTGTTTAAGGGAAATGTGAAATGACCAATGTAGGCTGTTGAAGTGCGATATTAATGCCAATTTTGTCCAAGGTGGTATTATAAAATGAGATATCTCTCAGGCTTTTGAGAAATGATCCATAGGAAGCAGTGAAGAGCAAACTCAAGTGCTTTGGAAGCTGACTCCATGTTTGCTATAGAGCAGGGGTGGTGGATATAAACCTCACTTGATCTCTCTAGAGCCTCTGCGTATGTCAAACTGGTCAAAAACTCATGAGAACAGCCCGGCCTGGGATTACCCACCCTTCCTGCCAAGGTTCAATTGCCATTGCTTCCCAGGATGAGCTCAAAGTAGTCTGAAAGTTGGGCATCTAGTTGTAACCAGAGTGCAATGGCGTGTGAATGTGATCACTGCCGAAAGAAAACATCTGAATATTTTGAATAGAGAAGGTTCAATCCAATCACATATAACGTCTATCACTTGAAATTTCATTTACCCTGGCATTCTCAAGCACTAAGAAAAGGCAAATCTGAACTATTATCTCCATTTCTCTGCCATTTTAATCTTGGGTATTTTGTGCTGCATCTAGTCTTTTTAGACTCTGAAAAATAACAATTCTTAGGCAATGGCATTAATATTTGCATATGGAGGAAATGGACAAGTGCAGCTAAAGTATCAGCTGCAGGTAGAAAAGCTGTGGAATCAACACCTTGAGAAATACTTCAAGTATTTTGCCAGGCCTGGCTGGTTCTAGCTTTTCCTATGGAGTAGTCTCATAAAAAACCTTAAAGGTAATCACTGCCCGAAGTGCCATACTTAATCCAAACATTACTGAAATAATCCTTTTGCATGAACTAAATTAACAAAATCTCCTATGAAGACTTTAGATAATTTTGCAAAGGGTACTTAAATGCTCATAATTCAACGGTACCCTCAACTTGCCAACACTGGTTTGTTCATTGATCACTGAGTCTTAATTTAAGGAGTGTCACAAGGATGTCAAGAGGTCCCATTCAAGTCTCACTGTCACTGAGTTTCTCTACCACTATGCTGGCATTACTCAAAAATCAAAAAGAATGAGACAAGCAGCTGAAGCTTTTGTTTCTCCGGTTTGCTTGACCTTTTCATAGTTGGCTGAACATTGAGAGACAACTCCATACTCTATCAGGTGAAAGGATACAACTGATGAAAGACACTGCCTGAAGCAGTGGCACTCCTGCCTTTCCCCACTAGATGCATTTTTTTTTTCTGTCAATATACCTTACTCTGCTTTTGTACATATTCATTATAATCACTTCCCTGAAGCCACCAAATTTTAAATACCACGTGTCTTCACTCCAAAAACCAGAATAAATCTCAATTTATTCTTGAATATGGAGCTTTTAGTCTCCAATCTTTGTCCTAAGTGAATAAATCAATTTCTATTTAAGAAGCAGTGTCTTTCTCTCACAGTTTGAAACTGCAAGAATAGTTAGACTTATTCTACATGGAAAAAAATTCACCTCATTGGGTACTTTATAGACTTTGGTGCACACTGGATCACTCTGTCAAATCAATTTAACCTTGCCTCAAAATTCTCTCTTGTTACTTTCAATGGATCAGAGATGAACTGCAAGTAATTCAATGGAAGGCCGTGTTCAGAATAAACAGTGTATTACAGAGAAACAGTTGAAGAAATTAATAAAATTAGTTTGGCTAAAGGGAAAGATTTCCATTCAGAATTTACTTTCAGAAGAGAGCCTGTAGTTTTTCTGCTTTAGTTCACAAATGTCCAATCTTCAGTCATGCAGTTTGTTTTTAATTATAAAATGGAACTAACATACCATAATATATATGTTCAAAAGAAGTCCTGTCTTAATTGTACAGAATCAATCTGTCTTTTGACAATCAAGTCTTTTAAAATTATGAAATCATCCAAGCCAAAACTAAATCTCTTCTACAAACACTTGAATAAGCCACTTTGGATGCAACACAGCTATTTCTGCTCCAAACAGCTTACTGTTCTCAGATTGTTTTCTCTTTAGATCAGTAAAATGTAACAGAATAAACAGAGAAGGTAAAGGAGACCAGCTGAGATGGATGCTGAATCATTCATTGATGCAAACAAGATCTTTGCATTATTTTTAACACGCTGTCCCTACTACCAAGCTTAATACTCTTAATAATTTAAGCGAGAACTAAAAAGAGACATGGTTTTCCAAGTTCAGGGTTATCTAATTAAAAAGTTTACTTTTTCCTTTTTGAGGGATGAGACATGAAGCAAACATACACCACTAAAACCTGATCTACCCTGGTAGACTTACACTGATATAACAGAGCTTGCAGGATGCAGCTAAATGGTAGAGAAATATTGGGCAGAACAGTCCTCAAGTTCCTTTGTGTTTGTAACACTGAATGGCCTTTACACTTTTGCAACAAATTAGATGCACTCATGTCTGACACTTAAGAAATTAACACGACACAAATCATCTGCAAAAGACTTTTTCTACACTGACAACTGACTTCAGCTGTCTTCGCTTGCAAGGAAGAAAATTAGTCTTTTGTGAGCAGCCCTGAAAGCACTGAGCAAGAATCATCTTTTTACAGGAGAGCTGGGAATTTAGCATGAGCACTCAACCCTTTGCAGAACCAGACCTTTAATTTTTATTCTGCAAGAGGAACTTGGAAGAATTTGCTTTAACAGAATTTATAGAGATGTACTTTATATGCACAGTCCATAATACAGATGAATAGCGCTAGATGTTTACGGTATATTTAAGTACACTCATGGGAACCATCCCAACTCAATTCTGTAATATCAATTTTGTTATATATTTGCTATGGGGAAGATGTTAATAGGCTGTTAAAACAGTGACTAGAAAAAAAAATTGTATCAACTTCATAAATCCTAAAGCATCCGATATCAGTTTTATGCTTTCCCTTTGCTAAGTTATCCAAAAGAAGGGTTAGATACCCAGTAAATGTTTTATAGGTTACAGTGGTTTATAGTCTTAAAATGATGGCACTTGGTAGTTAATTTTGTTTCATGAAAAAAGCAACATTATACCTATAGCACATCCTCAGCTTAACTGCACATTCTGTACCCATTGCGCTTTAAGGAATCATAACTTAAAGCTGGGATTTTCATTTGCCTCTATCTTTCAAGTTTCCTTGAGCAAAGCACTTCATCATGACAAACCACATTGTTATACAAGGGAGATTAGACCACAGTGTGGATTATCCTACTCGGGTCAGCAGAATCATCACCCTTTCCCCACAGTAACAGGGACAAGCAAGATGACCCAGCTACAGCAAGAATACAGAAAACAAAACCATACAGAAAAAAGGCAACAAGAACCTGCTCAACCTCTGAAGAACTTCTGTGCACATTTCTGCCTGTGCAAGGCAAATGCAACTTTGACCAGAAGCACACAGACCCGCAAGCGTCAGAAGCAGGTTTGATATGACAAGGCTTGTGGCACACACTGAATCGAGGGATGGTTGGAAGAAAGGTCTACCCAATTCACAATTTCAGTAGCCACCTCAGGAAAACCGAGCTTTGTCTCCTTGTCCATTTATACTAGTTGAAGATTTGTCTTTCAGCCTACAGGTTTGGCTCAGGGTGAATGAAACAGTGAGTGAAATACCATAAACGTACATTGCAGGCTGACATTGCGCTCGTAATACCTTATGTCAAATTACACTGTAGGCTCTTGGCCATGTTGTTATGATTGTTTTCAAAATTCTTTCAGGTCATTTTTTTTTGCACCCATACTCAGAGGTAACACAGCATGACTCTACATAGGTCACACATTGTAAGTCACGGGTATTGTCAGTGTGATGGAAGGATCCCTTGAAGCCAGATCATCCACTCCTTACTTGTATAACACCCCAAATATAATATCTGTGGCATTTTCCTTTCTCTGCAGACTCCTTTAGGATGTCTGATGAATTTAATTTCTTAGTTCTGAAGATTTAAAGCACATGGCACAATGCAAACCCAGGTAAGCTTCGCAAGGTCAGAGATTGCCGAGAACCCTGATAAGCGCCGCTAAAAGAGAAGGAAATTTGCAATAAAGCACACTCCTTGTAACCAAATGGTCCAGTCTCTCCTGGGCTAGCAGCTCCCAGTTTGTAGAGAGGAACTGTCATTTTCCACAGCAAAAAGCTTTTCAACATTTTCCTTCCCTGTTCCCAAAGCACCTCAAAACACATTCAATGAGACTGTTTGCTTTCTGAGTTAATTGAAGGAATTGGTCTGCAAGGAGGAAAGTCTATCTAAAGAGGGAAACTGTCTCTCCTTTACTTTCTTCTACTACAGACCTCTGTGAAGCTGCATTTGTTCCACCTCCTCTGCACACAGGCTCTTCCTTTTCTGTCTCACCACAAAGTAGCAGATCCAGTTCTTTGTCCAAAAGGATGCTAGGGGCAGTGCTGCACTGTTACATATTTTAGTTCATTCCACTTTGCATTAAGCTATGGCTGTAGCATCAGGGGATAACAAATTTAAATTGTGATTCAGACTCACTCCCATTTTGAGACACAATTTAGTTGAATGTTTTTTGTTTTTCTCCTTTGACTCCCTTTCTGTAGCCCTATTTCCCTTCCCGGTTGCACAGAAGGGTTGTGCCATGTCCAGTGTCACAGATAACCCCCATGCCTGGCTACTGGCCATGCGGGCTCCCTGGGCTGGGGCACGATTTCCCAACTGTGGGCACTGGGAAGTCTGACTTTTCTGCCTCTGGCATATGCCTCTATTCTTGGACAGCCACTTTGCTGCAAGCTGACATTATCTTCCAGCAAAGCATGAAGACATCCACCTGGGCATTTTTACCGCTTCCCCCTCACCAGACTAAGGAGGCTGCAGCTGAGCCATTGCTGCATGGACCTCAAGCGTTCAGGCATCCCTTCATGCTCATATTTTCCAAGTTCTCTCTCCCTTGCATAGCTACTCTAGGGAGAAGTTATTGGTGCTTTGGTTTAACCTGCTCTCCTGATTGCCAAAATGCTTGGCTAATACTCTATAGAGAAATTTAAATATTTTTGGACAAGTTCATTCCTTGAACACACATTCTATTCCTACTTCTCTCAGTTCATGGGTAATCCTGAGTTACTTCCAACACAAACAAGCATAGCCTCTGCCAGTTCAGACTGTGCCCTCTCTGCCTGTCGTTGCAAAACACCCAAGATGGTTGAAATCAATGTTTATTTCTAAGGAAAACAATATTAACTCCACAACGACTTCACAGAGTATTCATTATTAATGAAGTATTCAGGTCAGAAGTGACAGAAGAACTTGCAACCTTCTTTGAAACTACAAACTTCAGTCCCCCAAGCCAATATAAAAATCTCATTTAACAGTGTTTGGCTGTGTAACAAATGGGGGGAACTTGTCTAAATATGATTTATGATTTCCATTGTGCTTTTATGAACTACCTGTAGTCTTATATCTTGTGACTCCCTGTACTGTCTTATGACTGTCTTTTATTGTGTTGCACCTTATGGTTCTTATGCTAAGGACACAAGAGAAGAGTTTTGGTCCATCTGCTCTTAAATAATTGATAGTTAAGGACTACAAGTTGCTGAATAGACCTAAATCTGGGGAGAACAAATGACTTATGGCACTCCAGATAAGCCAGTTTTCTCCAATTTACTTGCAGAGACTGGGGATTTGAACAGTTGTGCTTTACCCAGAAGCAAAACAAACAGATGAGATATTAGCAATAGTTCTTAAAAAACACATAGTCTGAGTCACTCACTGAAGGGGTTTGGAAAGCTAGTCCACTCAGCAGAGAGCATTTCTCACATCAAAGTTGTGGTTGCTAACTTAGCACAATACTGAGCTTCATAAATACATGGTTTAGCTCCAGCTGCACCGTCCTGCACAGACCCATTCCTGTGCCCGTGAGCATCTGTGCCTTCCCCAGGAGAGCACATCTCCTAATGCTGCTCGCGCTGCCACCTCCTCCCAGCCACAGGACAGCCAAGGAGAGGCCACCAGCCACACCACAGCACCTTCCTCCGCAGCCTGTGTTCCATCTGCTGGCGAGTTCTGAAGCTGGGCTGGCCATTCCCTCTCTGCTGCTTTCTTCACGGGGTGGAGGAAGGAAGAATTCACTCCTACTGAAGTCAGTCTCTGAGAACCTAGCTTAGTTTGCACACCCAGAGCCTAATATAAGACATGTTTCAATAAAGTCCACTGCACACCAAAACCTTTTGGTTTTTAAAATTATTTTTTGCTACAGCATTCAGATCTGCAACTTAAGTTTCATTAGCAAAGTTGAAAGTGGAAAGGTTTTTTTAGAACAAAGTCAGAGCAGCAAAAAACCCCACAGTAACCAGAAACTAATTCTGAATATCTGCAATCAAGAACATGTGTTTGCTTATCTCTCACTTCCTAACTTGTCAAAGATGCAAAGAAAGGCAAGAAAGATCCAGCCATTATAACCGATAGAAGGTAATGGTCTTTAAAAATTGCTCAGGTGTGTTACTGCTGGACCAGCTATATTATAGGACCTCCATGGTTAAATAAACAAATATTATTTTATTGCTGACAATTTATACAGGATTTTATGTTCCTAACAAGATCTCTGAGCCCTACAGTCAGCTCATGAAAGAGGATGAGCTGACACTACACAGGAAGAGCAGCAGCAGCAGCAAACAGAGCATAAATGATAAAACAGAGTTTGAAGCCAAACAGCAGTGGATGGTTTTGGCACAAGCGTTTCTTTCATGAGGGAACATTCCTCTTTGTAAACTTAGCCAGAAGCCTTTTAATTTCAGCAAAACAGATCCATCTCTAACATCTTTATTTCCTTCTCTGTAATATGTTCATTTTGCCTCTCAAAAAAAGAGAAAGCTCTGCTTACAGTTTAACTAGCTTCTGAAAAAAAAAATATATATATTTTGAAAACAGGTGTTTTTTCTATCTTACAAAACAGTAAGAAATCCTGAGTTTTAGGAGACATCCACATCAGGTTTTTGCAGACACAAGAGAGCCCTAAAGATGTGATCCAGAAACCAATATACTCAGTGGAGGAACTCCCCCTGACTTCAGACCCATCCAGAGTAGATGGGGATTTTGGTCAGACCACCAGGACCTAACATTATGTAATATTGCTTGGTCAGAGAACAAAGCAGTTGAGCTCTTGGAATGGATTTACCTGTCTAATGGGAGAAAATGGTGCCACTTTAAAGGAAGATAGATTATTACTGTCCTGTTGGGAAATGCCACAGGCTTTTCAGGGTCTCTCCCCTCCCTCCCTCTCCATGGCATAAGGCTCAGAAATTAACTTGACCTAACGTACAATGTGTAAAGCAAACATATGCAAAGTCATTTCGCAGGCAGAAGCTTCCGTTCCTGCAGCTTCTGTGTCATCATTTTATAACTCCAGAAGCACTTCGGACCCAGCTCTGTGAAGCACAGAAATTGTCAAAAAAGCTAAATGAATAAAATACATACATGCGTAAATGAGTGACAACATTATTTTCAGCAAGTTTTACTCTGGATAGATTTATTTTTTATATAGATTCATAAAAACACAAGCTTTTTTAATGCCGCCAAAAAAAAAAATAAAGGGGCTTTTTATCAGCAAGTGGGAACAGTAACAATCACTAGAAAGTAGATCTTCTTGACAAGAAACGCATCTGCTTTAGTAGAAGAAAGGAGTGAACAAATATTGCTTGGTAAACAAGGGATAAACATACACATTTTCAATGTTTTCAGCCTTGTAGCAGGAGTGCATTTTTTTTCTTCTACTACAAGGAGAACTTATTGATATTTTATACACTTCCATAAAATCATAGAATCATTTAGGTTGAAAAAGACCTTCAAGATTATCAAGTCCGATCGTTAACCTAGCACTGCCAAGTCCACCACTAAACCTGTTCTGCTTAAATATAGCAAATATTCCAAGAAAAAGCTAGTAGAAGGTAAATGAACAGGACCGGGCTGCTATTAGGCCAGTTGATAACCTGAGCTAAAGTAAGAAGTTTTGAATACATAATTCTGGCAGGTTTTTTTAGACCTGTTTCAGCATTGTGTTCCCATGGGAGGGCTGTACTACAAGACAGAATTGTATTTGTAATTGTGTTCTGTATGAAAGGTAAACAAGAAAGGTCCCAAATAAAATAGAAAACCTATTTTCTTATAACAGTATGTTAAGGACTAAACCAGCCAACAGCACAGGGAGTCTATATTTCAGTGAGGAAGACAGCTAATAGCACTTGGATGTTTTAACATTAAAAGTGTTTAGTTGAAGTTATCCAGGTAACCCACTCCAAAGTTTCTACTTTTTAAATTAAACCCCCTAAAATTTAAAAAATAAATTATATCAAGACAATAAACTAAAGATTACTGCAAACACCTTTTAGATCATGAGTTCCACACAAAGAATTAATTTAGGATGCTTATTTTTAACAGTTCCTTTGTGTAGCAAAAGTCAGAAAATGAAGTGTTAGAAAACTGAAAATGAATAGCAAATAACAAAGATTGGAAAAGGACATAAAGACAGATTTAATAGTCAGCAAACATTTTAAAATAGTAAGTTAAGACAGACATCTTCTGTACAAAAAACAACTCTATGCAGGGTGATATCAGCTCCCACTAGAAAAAGTGAGATATTCCAAAGCTATTTATAGTCTGTAAAATGATTGCAATTTTGAGACAATTTTAGGAGAAAGATCTGACAACATTATTTTACGATGACTTTGTTCTGGTTGTGTCAAATAATTACTGCAGATATAACAACGTGTCTGCTGTACGCTGGAACATTTCAGTTTCTATGCTATTACTGAATGCCCGAGTTTTGATTCAGAGAGCAAATAGGATTTGTCAGAACCAAAACCCAGTTGTTCCTAAGAGAAAGTGGAATATACAAAAGCAAACTGATGAATGAACTACTTAATTTGATAATTCTGTTTTAATAAGTCAGTAACTTTGGGATATGATCGACAATGTTAGTTACATGGATGTGTAATCGTTATTCCTTCAGTGTTTATGAGAACTCGCATACTAATTTTACTTCTTCATTTTACTACTTCATCCCAATGCTATTTAGTCCAGAAGATTGTTTTCTTTTCCTTTTAACTAAGACCCTACGACAGAAATCAGTAAATAACCCATCCTCCAAACAGAATGTGAGCAGAGACACCAAGGTCATGGGCAAAGATCTCTCCTTTTCATTGCGGTTTGAGAAATTGTTAAAGTAAGCATGGGAAGAAATGTTCTGGCCTCTGTAAAGTTAATGGAGTTTTGATACTGACTTCGTAGCACAATAGATAACTACACCTCAAGCTCTGAGGTATGCTGAGCTTTTTGCATCTCAGCACAAAGGGGAAGCATGCAGCGACTGTCTCTCATGGTGCTGCACTGCAAATGAGTGGAAATCCAGTCACCCAGCTGAGCCTTTCTTCGGTCTGAAAATTCAGACTATCCTTTAGACTATCCTAATGAAAGCAGTGTGTCTGTCCACAAAACATCTCCCATTTATCATGTCCCATCCAGGATCTTGCTGCAATGTTTGCGACTGTAACTCATGCCCAGGAATTTGGTTCTATTCTGAAACCACTGAATGGCAATCAATTTCCCAATGTTACTTGGGTTGAAAGCTAAATCTAAAACCGAAACTACTAATATATTACAAGTACATACTAAATCTGTTAAGAAGAGGCTGACAGATCACATTAAAGCACGTGCCCTTAAGCTCTATGTGGCATAGCAAGTGACTTGTGATACATGATACCATTATTGGCCTTTGAATTGTGCAATTTGTAAGAAACCAAAAACCAGGGTTTTTTGCTTTGCATGCAAGCTAAACCAAAAGTGGAAAAGCTTCATGCTGACATTGTAAGAAAAGTCGTCTGTAAAGCCTGCTAAAAGTTAACATTGTGCATTAACTCACCAATACTAATTTAAAAGCAAATCCTACCATTCTTTTGTTGCTTTCAGTTTTTTTCGCCATGTGTCCCATACAGGTGAGTCAACCTGCACCTGCTATGGTTCTGCTGCTATAACAGTTTTCACATACAAATACACTTCAGCTCTCTATTGAGGCTCCAGGACCTGCAAGATACACAGCAATGCCTGAAAATACTACCACAGGATCTTTCTCATGGAATGGTCAATATTGGTTTGAAAGGTAATCATCCAAAAGAAAATATTATCCGTGACACACTAATTTAGTTTACTGCAATGAATATTTACTGCTAAAGTGAAAGAAAGAGGAGTCAAAAATGAAACCTCAGAAAGTGGTTACACTGCAGACAAGTCCAAGTCCCTTACAGCTAGTTTTAGCCTGGGGTAACTTGCACAGAAAAAGCAAACACAATATTCAACACAATAAGCAATTTTATGGATCTTCTCGTTCTTTCCATTTATAACGCGCTAAAGGGATGTGTTTTAATTCATGTTTCTCTGCTAGTTGAAGCAAACCATCTGCTTTCAACAACAGAGGAGCCATTTAGAGACTGTTCTTGGCACTGTGAGGGTAGTGAACTGAACGTCATGGTGGGGAAGGCAGTGTCCTCACCAGTTTCTCCATAGGCTCAATTGACCATCTCCAGGCTCGCTTATTATTTGCTGCTTCCTGGAGAAAAACGTCAAAGAGAGGAGCCAAGCCACAGCAGCTATGCAGATGGCAAATTCATCGTGGCCCAGATTCAGAAGTCAAATGTGCAATGGCACCAATAGCAGGGGATGCAATGAGGAGCAGTTTCATAGACATTACAAGTGGCATCAGTAGGACCAGCAGCATTAGCTAACAACTGTCTTTTGGATTTATCATTTTACAGGATGTAATTGTGATCTCGTTATGACTCCAACCAAATGGAGAGGCATTTCCTGAGAAATGCATTATAAGAGAGGGCTCGGTTTTGGCTTATTTTTAACCTCAGAACATCAAACAGTGGGTAATTATCTCTGATCATATCTCAGACCTATGCTCAAAGACAGAATCCAAACAATTAGTGGTGTTGGACGTGATTCTGTTCAGCTCACACTAATGTAAACTTGAAACAGCACCACTGAGTTTCAACAGTGAAAGACTAATAAAGTATTATCAGAATCAAGTGTATGATTGAGAGTAAGTTTTGAAGGCTGTGCACACTTATCCTGGTGGGTCACATTTTCAGCAGCAGCAAACTGGTACATATTCACTGAAATCAGGGAAGCCACAATGATTTTGACCAGCTGAGCCAATGGCCTGTGTTCTCAGAAAACATTGATTTGAGAACAGAATCTGAGAAGTTAATCACACTTCATTCCAGGGGGAAGCTCTGTTTCTGTCAAATTCCCTAGCTGCAGTGTTTTTACAGACCATTTTGAGTTTTCTTGCTAGGTTTCCTGTTTTCTAAAATGTAGTTTGTGAGACGCTTGCAGATTTTTTTTTCTGATCGTGAAGCCAGAAAAAGAAAAGTATTGCAGCAAGAATTCTCTCAGATTGGTCTTCACTGGATTTAAAAGCCTTCAGGAAACATTTGAGGTAATCCACAATGATTGAAGAGTACAGATGTACCTCCCAGGATGCGAGGACTAATGCATGTAATAACTGTATTTCTTTAAAATGACTTTCTCAGGCAGAGTTAAAGGCATAGATGTAACTAAGGGATTGGACTCGGGCCAAGATGTAATGGCACTGCTGTTTATCTTTTTTTCTTTTTCTCCCCTCCAGCAGAAAGAGCAGAACAAGCATTTTACTAAGAGATTTAAGGTTTGCTTTCACTCCCTCTCTTACTTAGACCTCCTGCCCCAAACATTCTTGGATCACACAAATCAAAAACTAAATTGACTAAACCACAGCAAAAACAGAAAGCCCACTGCTCAGGCTATTTTTACTTTCTTTGTCTGCTAGGAAGACAGGGAAAATAGATAAGAGAAAGTATTCAATATTTTACTATGAATATATCAAAGTGAGAAGAGTAAAAAATGGTAGGTTATACAGAGTGCAATTTAGCAGTGGCCACTCTGTCACCAAGGTGACTGAGATTTGTCTTATATAGAACTTATTTTCTTAACTTTCTTATCAAGAGACCATGGAGCAGGTCCTCAAAAGAGTGTCGTCGTCTTTTTTTTTTATCTCTTCATATAAACACAGATTTACTTGCTTATACATGAATCTTAGCTGAAGAGACCAAAGAGGATACGGTATGCTAGATCCATCCTCCTGCCCACGAAGGGTAGCTCTCTGCTGTGTTTATCTACACCCACAACAACGTGGTTAAAGGTTTAATCCATGCTGCCCTACAACCCCTCTTCAGTTCACACCTAAACACATAGGGAGCAACCAACATTTAAGTATTTACATGGAGCTTAGAAGAAAGTTTTGGAGCCCTGTTCCAGATTATTCAAGTGGTAACAGCAACTGCTTCTGCCCCTCTCCCAGTAAATGCTGTCTGGAGACTACCCTCATGCAAAGCACATCTTACATACCATGGAAAGGTAAACATTCCTCAGCCAGCACACAGGACATGGGAACAAGAAAGGTGCGTGGCTTCCGTGCTTCAGTATTTCATACATTTCTAGTTGTTTGGCCTTTTCCAGCCAACAACCCGTTACACCAGCTGTCAAGACACTAGTTTACAGATACATGCCTAAAAAGCCTCAAATGCCTAGCACAGAAGTGATTCAATGCTACTTTTGGTACTATTCTTATTCCAGTCTCTACTAAGACAGCACAGCAACAGGCCTTGAGCTTTGGCTAAGAGGACAGACCAGTTTTTTTTCCTCCTACTCTTTTTGGCCCTGCTATTCAAGGTTATTTTCCACTGCCTTTGCCTAGGCAAAGTTCTGCCTTTTGAAATCCATGCAGCAGAAAGCAGAATTTGGCCTCTTTCCATCATCTTACAAAGTAATTTTCAAGGTTAACCACAGGAAAGGCAGATGAATTATGTGGAAACAGTCATCTGCAAAGCCCTTTCTTCAAGTGCTCTTCCCCATCCTGTCCATTTGCTCAGCATGCAGCAGACGGACACAACGCACTATTGACCATAAAATTGGTCAAAGAATTTAGATTTATGCAATGCAATAACAACTAGCTTCACAATAAGGCGTACATGGAGAAAATAAAGGAGAAAATTCAACTACATTCCGGCCAAAATCTCTGGAAAACAAAAACAACCCTGTAATACAATCCTGTTTGTAAAAATGCTCCAGGGTGCCTGTGTTCCAGAGCTGGGAGCATAATAAATTAAGTAGTGGATGCCTAGGACAAAACCCTGTGGGATACCTGAGCCAACCCAACAGGTGGAGAAATTGAAAACAAATTGATAGCCTTGGGACAGGAAATATTAGAACCAAGCAATTATAATGCCAGACTGTCTAGCATGAAAGGCAAGGAAAGCCAACAATGATTTGCATTGATACAGCACCATGAGTAGTGGGTGTCAGGTGATGTCCCAGAGCTTTTCGCAGCAATGGAACATCATAGCACACAACAGCTGAAGGTAAAGAGGAAAAAAAACAAACCACCATAAAATCCAGACAGAAACAACAAAAAAAATGAGTTTGTTTTTTTTTTTTTAACCAAAAGAGAATGGTTTCTGTGGAGTGCGAGGAAAGAGGCAGGTAGCTGATTTCAATATATGCCTTCATGGTATCTGTGCTCTGAGGAGCTCAGGTAAAGTAAGTTCCATTTCACATGGTTTCTACAGCACCCCTGGAAATCAAAACTTGTGCAATGGTTTTGTTCTCCAACACAAACAGATAAAGCAAAAGGAGGAGATACCTCACTGCACATGTTGTTCCTTTTCCCTATTTTCTTTTTTTTTACCTCTACTCTCTTCCAGCCTGCACGCTATCTAAATGCTGCTCTTTTGGCTCAGTGCAGCAAAAGGGGATGGTAGAACTTTCATTTTAATTTTTCCTCTATATTGTCTGATGCAAGCAGGCCCTTGGGCCACTCTGCCTCTCCCCTGAAAGCTACATCTGAGATGTAGATTCTGCAGAATCAACTCCTGACAGCTTTAAATTGTGACCTTTGGTTGAATACACCTTTCCTAGGAGCTGCTACAAACCTATAATTAACTGCAGCTCCAACATCGCTGCCAGCTCTGTGCTGTTCTCTCTCAGTTGTTAGGTTCTCTGCTCATGACCCTATTATAGGAGAGAAAAGTGAGCACATGGCAAATTTTCCATTTTGCCCTGTAGGACAGAGCAATCCCAGGGCCTGTGCTTGAAATAACATGGGTACCAACTTATCTCTGAGCTCCTGGTGCACAACTCATCCCTGCCTTGAAGGGAAAAGGTGATCCTACAGTAGATATGCAAGGAAACGGGATTAGAACGCACCATTTCAGGACATGACACGTCACGTTCTGTTTTCTCTCCTAAGGAGCCAGGAGCTTCATGTAGGAACTGCACATCTAAAGTTTCCCCAGGAAAATCTTCTTCACAGATGTATTCAAAAGGCTTAATATTTTGAAAGTGCCTATCCAATAGAAAGTACCAGAGAAGCACTCTCTATAATTAGAATTTTACCACTTGAAAAGCTTGGCTATGTCATAGTGGTGGCTCGATGAAGCTGAAATGCAGGACTGCTCCTGATGGTGCCTCAGTTGTGAATAATATCATAAAACATTTGCTAGTCTCCTGGAAACATGCTGATTATGGGTACAAAGAACACTATTTTCCCTCTGAGCACTGAGGCTCAACATATTTGCTTACATTTGGAATCAGGACAGCTACTGTCTTTTTTAATACAACTTCATGTCATTTATGCTTCACATCAAAATAGCTCTGCTACAGGCAGCACAGGAGTAGATGCTTTTGGGAGCCTGTTTACTTCCCAGAAGGGTGTCTCAGATAAACCTGCCATAACTCTCCCTGACTGCTGCAAAATGCAAGGCACTTGTCTTTGTGGGACAACAGAGAACCAAATCAAAGGGAGCCAGGAAGCTCTTGGGAGTACTGCTGATTAGACAGCACTCGTTAAAAAGGCCTGGGATCCAAATGATCCTACAGGAAGAAACTTGACAACAGACAAGACCTGATTTAACAGATTATTTCTGCAAAGCCTTTCAAGACATTTTACTAGACAACTTCATGCAGGAGTGCATGCAAAGACCAGATAAGCATTTCTGGATAACAATCTAAATGCAAGAGCAATCACCTCATCTGCTGAGACAGGTGAATCAGGGCAAGGGAGCAATTTAAAAACCATTCCCCATGATACACAGCTCCTGTACATAGGCTGTGGAAGAATCAGATTCACCCTTTCCTACTCTCAAAGGAGAAGCCAAAAGACAATAGAAAGAATGTTGGTGTAGTTGCTTGTCCATGTAAGTAGCAGATTACTTTCCTGTCTTTTGAAGAATAGACAAAACTATTTTTGCCAAACTGAAAATTTAGTGTTTAATTTTTTTTCTGGATTTTTATGGGTACTGAGATAGAGTGGCTACGTATCCATGAAGAAGTTAGAGGCTTTGATTGGAGAATGTTTCCATCATCAGTAAGGACTATTCCCTCAGCACAGACTGTAAAAGTAAGCAAATACTCTGGACTTTCAGAGTAAGCCTTTAAGAAAATGTTGGCTCCAGCTGATTTCTTTAAGTATGCTAATTTTAACTGCATCATTTGCCATGCTATGTAGCTGTGATGCTTAGCTATTACCTCAGTAGGGCTGTCTGTACTTAAGAATACAGTAAAATTACACTTCACATAAAATAAGAATGGTTACATGAACTGTGTACTCAGTGCCAATATTATTCTTTAGGTCAAATGCTCAGAGTGTCTGAACCTGGGCTTCACACAAGGATGCCTGAAGGTCATGTGCACCACGCTAAACATTTCCTAACTCCAAACGAGAATAGCGAGTGTGCTGTTCAGAAATGCCTCTAAGCCAAGTTTTTCGATAGAGATATGCTTAATTTTGCATCCAAGTGTTAGCACAATGTCACACAATCCTCTACACAGCAAAACCACCGGTTCTGACAGTTCAGGACAGTCTCTGAAAACAGAGTTTCTTGGAGGCAAGACCCTACATGAGATTTGCTGTTACAGCTTAGCTTGGCATTGGCATTATCCTTGACAACATATATCAGATAAAAATGTGCAAGTAGCCATTGGGTCTACGGTTTGCTGTAAGAGAGAGTACTGAACATGTCCATTTTGGCCATTCAGCTGGACAAGGGACCCTGGGGGAGCATAACTACACATTAGGCTGTTCTAAGGAGATATAAATCTCCTTTGACTGGATAGCCACTAGCCATTAAGTGACTACATAATAAATGTTAATCATTTTGGACCTGATTCAGGATTAAAAGAGTCAGAGTTACTTTTGCATTGTAAGTTGTGAAAGGACGAGGATGCCCTGAAATGGATTGGTTCTGTGCAAGAGCCAAATGGATGCAGTAGTTTGAAGTGGGACACATGCAGCCCAGAGCAGCAGTTACACCACTATAGAAACTGAGTTCCAAACGATATCAAAGATCTTTCCTGAAACACACTCCTTAGTTTTCCACATTTCTGCATCTTGGGGGATATTTTAGCTCCCTTTCCAGATTTTTTTTTTTTTTTTTTTTTTAGTTAATACAGTACTGTAAAGCTATCTTTAAGGCAAGTTATGAGCTCTTTCAAAGGACAATAGTGTAGGAGAACTAGGATACGGCAGTGATTTGGGCATAGTGGGGCAAGCCTTTCCTCCCTCCACCTCCCCATTCCCACTTGTGGTCACCTCTTCAGTCCTGTCTCTTGGAGAGCAGCTCTCTTGTCCTCTAAAGGGCAGACATACTGGAACAGTCAGGGAGCTGGAGAGAGCAGCTGAACATCCATGCAATCACTTCCTAACTCCTGTTCCCCAGCCCAGGACACACCACCATGAAAAAGGATCTTTCTGGGCTTGTCCAAGTTTAGCAAGTTTGGTTTAGTTGGCAGTACAGAATAGAGGTAGTGTCTGTGGAAGCCAGGCTTTACCCCACCTGATTTGCATTTTGCTCTCTCTAAAGCATATAAACACGTGTCCTAAAGTAAAGATCCACTGAAGTCTTTCAGAGCTGTCGTGCTCAACAAGTCATAATCTCACCTTCTACCAAAGTGAAAAGGCAAAAGCTATTCTGGCTAAACCTCTAAGTTATTTTTGGGTGGGAAACAATCGCAAGTACAAATACGTGAGTCACCACCAGTGAGTCACTGACCAACCTCTCTGGAGCTATGCACTTTCGAGCATTGCCACTATACAAGTCCTTCTCTTCAAACATTAAATTCCATTCATAGCATTTTTTCTTTTTGCCATAATAGCTTCAAATTTTTATGAAGCATTAAATGGCTAAGTACAAAAAAATATCTCCTTTGGGCTGTTACGCTTATGAAAATATGCAATTAAATGACATTTTAATTTACTTCGTTGTTCACCTTACTTATAGAATAAAAATCTATCTACAGCTTGAATTATCTGTCAGACCACTCTTTGGGTAGCATCTTCGTCATATTTCTACAGTGACAATCAGCTAAACTTGGTTAGTCTCTAAACACTACTTTTCTACCTATGATCAGTAACTCTACCGTTCTTGGTAACTGAGTTTGTTCATGTCAATTATTTTAAAGCCTTTATGCACAGTCTACCCAAAAGAAAGTGTAATGTTAATGTGAATAATGTATTTATAACCACTTTGTTTTAGCTTGGAAGTGACAAATATTCCTTGTTTCTAGCATTCCCTCAAGCCTTTTGTAGAGTACAATTTCTTATTTTATATTTTAAAGCCTTAATCTCTGTTCTTTTACAGCTAACAATGTATCTCTATGTATTATACAGACACACACACACATCAAATTGCCAGTCCAAAGCTGGAGGCAAAAAATTTAAATTTTGTTGATAAATGATGCTAACTAGATTTGACATTTGACCAAACTTGTTAAAACAATCAGAATATTTGATATCATTAAACCTAATAAAGATGAAATATCCAGTATTACAAATTATACCACGCAGCCCAAGACTTATCTTTTGCATAATGGTACTAAGACAGACTGCCTTTATAAATTTCTAGCATGGTCTCAGAACATTGGATTGTGTCCAGACTAACAGCTACTGCAAACATATTTATGGGCTAATAATTAATTCAAGGTGCATAAACACGTATTTTTTACTAATTCTGGAATGTTGCAGAATAGAAATCATTCAAGAATGCACAGTCTTATTTTTCACTAAGATACTATGTCTTTACAAAAACTCCTGAAAGGGATCCATCAGTTATTCTGCATTAGAGATGTTAGCTAGACAAAACCAAGACCCAGAAAAAGAGGAATGGGATTTGATCATAAATTCTGCCCAGATCTGGATTAAGTCTGGAAGGGCTGAGCTAGACAATGGAAAAGAACCTGAACAGAGGCCGAAACAATATGGTGCTAGTATAGTCTACACCTTTAGAGACAAAGTACTCAATGCAGGACAATATTAGAACCAGGAAGTCTGGAGAATCTGAGCAGGTGATGAGGAGATGGAGAGGGCTTTTGGTATGGGCAAGGACCTACCAAGTAGCAAAGCAGGCTTTTCACAGGCAAATCTTGACTCTTCTCTCTACATAAGTATTTCCTTAGTTCTGGTTTCCTTTGCCTCAACCCCTTTACAAAATTTCCTATTACAGAATAAATTTACATGGAAACAAGGTCTTTGTTTTATTGGAATCTATCAGTTGCAGGTGTTTATCCCTTGCAAAAGTGATAATCCTTTCTTTGTCATCATCACCATTTTGCCACAACCAAATGCAATGTCACAAATGAGATTATGACTTCACATAGAAAACAAACATCTGGATCCAATGAATCCCTACAGAACAAAGATCCTGTTTTCATGCAAATCAGTTCAGTAATAAAAATTAAGGAAAAACATAAAACTTCCAGAAATACACTGTGATGTATGAGCAGAATTCCCTCTAGATAGAGGGAATTGTAATCATATGTTCCCATGCCACATCAACCAGTAGATTTCAAAAGAACAGATCTATTTTCACAGAAGTGTGAAATCCTGATATCCATACACATTAAAAGGTATCAATTTACAACAAATTTGAGCTTTTTATTTGGTGACTGCTGCCAAAAGCTTTCTGTCTTATGACAGCCTTTGCCACTGGATTTGAGTGATTTGCATTTCAAACTAATTGAAAAGTAAACATTTGGGATATTTGGGGGGTTTTGTTTATTCAAAAAAGTACCATAAAAAAATAACAGTCTGATGGAATTCTGAAATGTGAATCTTCAGAATTTACTTTGAACTTTTTACTAAACAAACATCCCCTAAAATAAACCACACTTTCAGTTTGTAAAAGTGTTTTAAAAAAATGTTTCGTTTATATTTTAAGGAGTGATCATTCTGAAAATGCACAGGAAGTCTTCCACCAGAAGTTTTCTTCAAACTGTGTGTGGAAAAATTTTTCTGTAAAAATACCTTAAATACTTACCTCTGCACACAGGTACATACCATTGACTGGAAAACCATTGTAAGGCCACTGATTGCCACTGTAAAATTATAGTAAAATGGTGGATGCAAGACTCTCTTCCCAAGATTACTCCTTGCATGTGAGATGTTTCAAACATGCTTGCCAGTGGAAAGCATATCAAAATGCTCTCAACACACAATACCAATATTCATAACCTCAGGCAGCCCAATGGATCATGCTAGCATACAGCTACAAGTGAAAGTTAATGAATGTACATCTCTTCATAGGTGTATGAGATTTACAGTCTGTACACACCCTTCCAAAGCTTCAACTAGATCAGGAGACAAACGCAGTATACAGGCAGTGAAAACATGAGGCTGGTTTTTTTTTTGGTTTTGAACTGAACATCTTGACACCAAAACAACTCTGAATTTTCTGTTTATTTTCAGCATAACATTTACTGGAACATTCCCAACATTTTCTGTGATGCAGCTCCAGCTCAGGTGCATTCACATGAGCAGTGGTGATATAAACTCGTCTCAAGCAGAGATTAATCCAAGTGCTCTCAAGGTGCTCCTAGCTTACCCCAAGTACAAAAGGCAAATATCTGCTCCTCTGATCAAGGGCCTGTTGCCAGCCTGAACATGCACAAAGGAAACGTGGTGGCAGAACAATGCAAATGTGCACATCACAGGGAATGTTGTTCCATTTATCGACAGTAAAAAGGCTGACTGTAAAACAGTAATCTGCGTAGCAAGTTTACAAGCCTGTACTCACCATTTACCAGCCTGCAAGTACATAAAAAGCAGGCAAGTCCTTTATAATCTATGCGCCTCTGGAATTTGCTCACAACAACATTCTCTTTTCTCACTTTGACAATTCTCATTAACGACTGCCTTCCCTACGCGCTATGATGTGGAAATGCTTACGTGACTCACACGCTTATACATATAAGGAAAGCTCATTGCAGTCTACAAAATTTAAATTCAATCCAAACGTTCATGGAAAGAGGAGGGAAGGAAAGGGAGAGGGAAGAGCATTTCAAAAAGCGTGAAGGAGCTAGGCAAACAAGTGTAATACACGAACCAGTCTTTACAAAGAGTATTGGGATGTACTTGTTATGATAGTCTGCCCATGGAAACAATGTCCTTCAGTTTCCAGTATTTTCTATCTTAAAGCTTGCCTTTTCCAAGGAAAATGTTGACAATGAAAAAGAAAGTTGTGAAGTATTTTTTCTTATAATATCTAATACTACTATTTTTACTAATACTTAATATACTATCTAATAACATATTATTAGCTATTCTGAAATGATTCCATGAAGTACCAAAGGGATAAATCTGGACTCCACAGCTAAGCCAGGAAAGCTGGGTACACAGCACACAGCCCCATGGCACCATGCAGCTCATACTTTATGCTGGCTGAGAATTTGGCCAAAATTAAAAGTTTTAAGTAAACAAGTCTGAGTTTGGGTTGTTTTTCAATCTACTTACATAACAGAGCACTAATGAATGGAACCACAAATAATGGCTACTCTGAAAGATGAGGAGACAGTTCAATCAAACATGGAGGTCAGGGTTACGTTGATTTGACTTAAAAAAAACCAAGCAAACAAACAACAACTAAAACAAACCCACAAAACTACACTGGAATACGTTTTTCCATCATTTCTTGCAAAACACCTTAATAGTGGAACTATCATGAATTTATTTCCCTGTCATCCACTCCAATTCTGTAAACTACCACTTACTCAGAAGCCTAAGTAGAGGACTGTATGCTCACAAAACCTTCCTCCAAAGTCCGACATGCAACGTGCACAGCTGAAAGCACTAGATACCTCTCAGCAATACATTACCCCTGGCTCTGTACCAGATTTCTCTCAAAGAATCTCTCAAACATTTCTCTCCTCAGTGCCTAATGGCTCTTCACTAATACTTGCTTTTGCTTTAAAAATGCCACTCTGCTACACAGTTAATACTATCTAATTCAATCATCCTCCAAAGCATATTTATTAAACTTCAGGGTGCCTGTTCAGAACGTGAGTTCCCCAGGCTCACTGTGTCCAACATTTGACTTTTTCTTGCTGACCATCACAGGCAGCCACATTCCTTTTGCAATGGTACTATAGCTTGTACATACAACTGCTCTTATTTTTAAATGATGATTCTTGCGATAAAAATAGATCACTAGTTCCCAAATGCTGAAATACAAAAATTGCTGTGTGAGCACTTTTGCAGAGATGGCTCTTAAGTACCTCATTAGCAAGGCCATGAAATTTAAGCTAGTCTCAAGAATAAACGAGACCTGGCCTCCATCTGATCTAGAGGCCACTGAAACTTGTTCAAGTCAGGAGACTTGTGCTATGAGAAATCCTCATTTATATAACCCTTCTTTTAACATATACTGGGCTGAATTTAGAAAACAACTTACGCTGTCAAGCAAAATAACATGCTGCTACCAAATACATAAGCAGCAAAGGATGCAATTTCATCTAAAAAAAGACTTTGAGCAATAAGTGATCAAAACATACCAGAAAACCAGGGATTTTTCTTGGTTCTTAAGGCGTGTGTGTTTCAGATGAAAAGAAAGCCTGCTTAGACTCAAGAATTATTACTGCAAAAGAATATAGAATGGTCTAGTTTTGTAACTAATAAATAGTATTTGCCTAAAACGAGCACCGGATTTTTTTAAAGGTACTTCTGCTGCATTTGTCACTAATGACAATGTACTATTCAGATATTAAGCTCTCCATTGATTAAATATCTTTTTAATTAATAAGAGTAATTAAGTGTTACTCTGACCTGCCCACCCACTTTTTGGTTTTTTAAGTGACTGGTGTATTTTATAATTTCATTTTCTTTTTAAATAAATATGAAAACTTAATTTTCCATTTCAATAGTATGGAGGGAAGTACACAGATCTGACAATTCTTGATTTGACAGAAAAACACTGTGTTTTCTCAAGACCAACAGACACACAAATATAGATTGTTTGGGAAAACCCTAATCAAAACTGTTATGAGTAACAGCACCTCTCCTATTTAGAGACATAAGAAGATGCAAGCAACAGCTTCCAATCCAAAAGAAGTGGCATTAAATTTGATTCACTCTTTGTAGGCTGTAAAAGTAATTTAGAGTCCACCCCCTCCCCATACACCCAAACTCTCTCCCTCCACATGTACTTTCATTCAGAACACCTTTAATTGAGTTTGGAGAGACATTTATTCTGTCCTTGGCCAAAATCTCATCTTAACATTTTCAGCTCAATGAGTGCAGATATGGCTTATGCCTTTGAATTTAGGCTGCTTTACATTTTAAAGTGCTTTTGTGTACATCGTTAATTCAGGGGGTTCAAACCACAGTGTTAAAGGCTCCTCTAATTATGTTACAGCTTTACACAACTTGAAAGTGTACGTGTAGAAATAAAGTGTATATATTGGAATAAAGCACAAAGACTATATTTGTAACTTAAAAAAAAAAAAAATGAGCAGAAGTTGAGACAGCCAAAGTTAAAGGTTACGTTTTTCAACCAGTCACCAGGCAAAGTGGCACAAATTGCAGGCAACTCAATATTTATTTTTTTTTTTAACCACAGTGAAGTACGTGATACTGTTTAGTTCTCTGCAGATATCTTTTAACATCACAGACTTTGCTTTATATAGCACCCCAGCTCACTTCATAGCTTGTGAAGTTGTACGTGATGTGCAGCTGCCCTTACAACGGATACCGGCTACTTTCAGATACATTAGCTTCAAATGACCAGACCTCATTGTCCAGTGCATTTGCAGAGGTTCATCCCTAACCTTGAAGTTAAATGCCGTGCTTCAGAAACCATCTCTGGGTATGATACACACGAATATACTTTGCCTTTTGGTACTGCTGAGGGAATTAATTTAGTGCTTAGGAGATAATTAGAGTATTCCTGGCTCAGAATTTGAACAACCCATTGGATGTAGTACTTGTGAAGAGCTTTATGGTATTTTTTATTTTTTATGACCACCAACGGTCAACCATGGTTCTTATTCAAGGCACAGCTCCTCCAGTCACATCCAGGTAAAAGTTGGCAGTCCATTGCTGCCTGTTCCTCACCTGATTCAACACAATCATACACAGACAGCATGAGTGAGGCAAAATTTGAAAACATACACCAGAGTTTCTCTTGTTTTCCCACCAGTACAATAAGGTTATCTTCCAGTGAGACAAGAGTCCCTGGTAAGGCAGTTAAAGATGTTTTGGAGTTGCATACATTAAAGAATCAAATAAACAGCAGTTAGTAATGCTTGTAGAGTAGATATTTTTGTCATGCATGTTACAATTTCTATTAGGCACCTTTGGAAAGGCACAACACATGCCTCTGTCCCCATCAGCTGGGCATGTGTTTACCTTTGAGCAATCCACAGAGTGTTGGCTTTAACCTGCGATACAATGCACGGCTCCAAATCAAGTCAAAGCAAAGACCTTTACAATCCCAGGGGAAAGAGAAACTCAGAGTGAGTCTGGAGCCTCCAAAGAAGCCAAACAACTCTGTTTAGACTAATTAGACAGATGTGGTCTGCCCAGAGACAGCTCTGCAAAGCAGTTCATTAGGTCACAACTCTACACGAGAATGACAAGTGAACCACTCAAATTTATTTTGAAGTATGGAAATATTTGTGAGACTGGCAGGTATAGGAAAGTTATTTACCATAAACAGGAGGAGGAAATAAACAGTATGCCCAAAATGATACCACAGCTTGCTGAGCAGAGTTAATATGCTAAGCACTTGGTGCAGGAGGTAAAAATTGATAAGACATCTCTCTAGCAATATTTTGCTCATCTCCCTACAGCAACTAACCTACAGAACACAAGAGTCTTACCATCACGCTAGTCCTTGGTATGCATGCACTCCCCTATCCCAGCCCCAGGTCACAGCATTCCCTGCAAACACCTTGCTCTGTTTTTGACAAGTGTGAAACTTATGGCTAGAAGCACGTCAAGACTTTTTGACAGCATGTAGATTTCTAATTCTTCTCCAAGGAACACTCCTTCAGAACAAAAGCGTAACACAGCTCACAATGTCACTGGAGCTGTTGTAACATGCACTTGGGCATTGTGAAGATTCAGGCTTGACGCCTTCATGTAATTTGTGGGAATATGTTCAAAATCTCCACTGCATACTAATGATGTATTATGCAGAAGAGCAGGATTGCATTAAGTAAAACATTTTTAAATGACAAAGAGGAGAGAATGAGGAGCAGAAATGTAAGTAAAGATCCTTCCACCTATCTATGATCAGAAAAATGTTAGTGAATGGTGATGCTAGTTTTTGCCCCAGCGTAGACTCTACCTAACTCTGCAGGGATAGCCCTAGTTTCAAAGGTTAGCTCATTCGTATGGCAGAGAGAATGGTTGGCAGTCAGTGTACTCTAGCAAATAAAATATGAGAACTCGGACTCAAAGATCACATTTGCCTGATTTCTGTGACCTCACACATTTCACCTAACATTTCCACCTGTATTTTTTGGTCTAATAAGACAGATAAACTTCACTGTGTTGGAAGAGAATTTACCATTTTTGTACTTTTTCCTGAGGTATTAAGCTATCTGTATTGTTGCTGGCCTTTAATAAAATGCTAAAAGGTTGTAACAAGCATTCACTCCACTGCAATACAGAGGCGTGCTTAACTATCTGGCTTAGCCTGTCTTCTGGAATCAAGAGTGACTCAACTAATATGGTGTATTCTTACAAAGATGAGCCAGACATTGCATCCAATCTCTCTTCTTTTGTTCTGCTAGGTAGCTGAAATGCTGTAGGCAGTGAACACTAAAAGCTCTTAGAAAAAAACTAGGAAACAGCTTTTATTATTATCATAAATACCATTTGCATTCAAACAGCACTAAATACTCTTCACAAACATATGAAAATAGAGCCATTGGCTGAGAGAGCTTACACTGTAAAAGACAAGTTTTATTTACTTTTAGAAACCTTCTGGTTCTTTTAAGCAGCAAAATATGATTTCATAATTATTACCTTATGCTGTCCTGACATTTACATTACCATACAGCGCTGAAAGCCAGAAAATACCAACTGTTCTGCAGAGGATTTTGTTTTCTGCAGGGTAAAAATCTATTAAATTGCATTCAGACCTGTAAAAAAAAAAAGTATACCCTTGGATTGTAAGATTGAGAAAGTTTTGAGTCCTGAACTCTGTGTGGAATAATATATTATGGATCAATGACTGATGGTAGTTTGGGAAGGGTTAAACAGGTTTTATGAAGTCTCCTATTCAAAGGATAGATTGCATGTACTTATGATCTGTGGGGAGATGGGGCTATGAAAAAGTAACAACATTTAAGATATATCCCTGCTCTCCTGTATGTAAGTGTCAAGATCCATCTGTGTGTCTGTATAATGACCAAATACATTACATTGTCCTATATTTGCATCGTTTACTGAAATGTATAGAATGTGTCCATGACACTGGAAGGTACCCCCTTTATACCCCAAGGAAGGTTTCAACTTCAGGGGTTTCTGAGAGCACTATTTCTATAGAGAGATTTAATCAATCCACCCCCCCCTCCAAACTTTACACCTTTTACAGCATCCATTGCTCACAGTGACATTTAGTAGGGCTTGTGAAGGGCTTAGAGCAGCACTAATTTTTCCAATTCTCGCTGGACTGATGAATGGCTCCTATAAAAGGTTAAATCATCACTTATCCTGCCCCTCAGAATTGCAGTGCTTCCTAATCTAAACTGTTCCATAAGCACTAAAAACACAAAGGAGAACAGTGTGAGTAACAACAGCTTTCACCTAACAGCAAAGGCAGAGTTCCCCAAAGCCCAACTGCCTTTACGTTACTCTGCCTTTAGCATGATGGTCTCTGGTTACCTCTCGTCCTCATGAAATGAAGACAGAGGAAGGAAAATGGATGGAACAAGTCAGTCACATGCTGTGTCTAAGGTTTGCCCTGACCTTCATTCATGACACTGTAAGTTTGCTATAACCAATTGATTAGTTTTTAGTTAACGATGGGGGTCCCAGCTGCCTCCACAATGTTCCATTGTTTCCGCAGTATCTCAGTCTAGATTGAGACCCTGAGAGAAATGGCTTAGTTTGTAATTTAAAAGCAATACAGAACTTTGTGACAACAGGGATAAATGAAGTTTTCCTGAAAATTTAATCCCTAAGTCAACAGAAAGAATACCATTTAACAGGTAAAGATGATTTATGTCATTAAAATACTCATGTACTATTAATAATCTTAATTTCCATGAGTATTAGGTCATTTTTATGTAATTATCTAAAGCAGAAGGTTTTTTGTCAATTAAACTAATTGTTTTTCACACTAAGTGTAGATTGAATATTGATCCTTTTTATTCAGCTCACTTACATAAGCAAATTAGATCTAATTGCATCCTTACCACATCATTACTCAGTTATTGTAAATTACAGAAAATATATTCTCTTGTAGAATTATACTTTCTTTGTGTTATTGATGTTGAAAAGAGGCTACTTAAGAGCTTCAAACTATTTTTTCTATCTGTCAACTTAGTAGATGTTTGCATCATACAGGGTGTCTCAGTGTTAGTTAACCTGACATACCAGTAGAGATCTACATGCTTACAGGAAACAGCCAAAGGAATAGATGTTTCTTCTGAAAAAACAGCTAGAAGAGCTCAAGCGATGACAGCTCACACATACAAATAATGGCTTATTACTTTTAAAATTTAATAACATTACTACTAATTTTCCGGAATGAATTTGTACTTTCGGTTTAGGAAAGGTTCAAAAAAGACAAGAATTTTCAGTTTTGGGGTTTTGTGGTGGTTTGTTTTGTTGCAGTTGTTTGGGAAGGGGAGGGATGGTTTGGTGGTTTTTGTTTGTTTTGGTTTTTTTTTTTTTAAGGAACACTTAAACTGGGACCAGGGAGAGAAAATGACTTGCTATGTTTTACTTGCAGCAAATTACAGTTGCTCAGTAGTTTTACTGGATATTTCACCTCACAACTGCTACTTTTATTATAATGGGATAGAAAAACTATAATCTCTAGATTTCTCCTCTGTGTGGTCTATTTGCTACACGTTAGCTCTTGAAGGAAGGCTGGAGATAAAAATCCAAAGAGCTCATATTAGAAACTTAAAAACTTTGGGGACAGGGCAAGGTGAATTGCCTCCATCAGAGAGGCTTAACTTAATCCTCAGAGCATCTCCTACTAGAATGCTACAGAGATGCAAAATTCAATACACTGTTTTTCATGGTTTTTTTTCTGTCCATACTGTTACTTCATCCCAAGCCATGTATTCACAGTGCTTTATACTGCATCTACTTCAAGTAAAACAAAAACAGGGTTTTTTTTCCACAGCTTTTATCTCTGTGTACAGATTTAGAGATAATTTGTCGTTATTTTTGCAAATTCCCAAAATGTAGAACTGCTTTCGGTAGCAGACATTGCAGCCAGCTACCTCATCTCCCTCTCTGCTTTAAACACTTTTTCTTTGTACTTTCAAAGAAGGTCTTTGACTCTGCAACAGAGATCAGAGCCCAGTTGTTCAAGTCTGGTACACACCCCTGTCATCTCCTCCCTACGCTGCTCACGCACACACCCATCAGCAGTCCATCTCCTGAGAATGCTCCATGCTAAGTCCTGATTTGAACTGGTGCTGGGGTGTATTTACGCAGCTTGTGCATTACCCCCTTTCTCATCTTTCAACTTCCAGTTTATCAGAAGCCTGTACCCAGAGGCACATGGAAAGAATCCCAAACTGTCTCTATGGTATAGGAAGGTCTCCAACTTTGTTCAACGTGGACACGTATCTGCGAAGACAGTTCTTTGTGGATGTCGCTGTAGAAATCTATTTGCGGTCACATGTATCTCCAGCCTGGAGCTTGTACCACTTAAATGATTACAAGCCATTTCTATTTCACTGTAGTGAAACTCTTGCAGTAGCTTGTAGGTACAAACTGCAAGGCCATACACATTTCTACCTCCTCCTGGTTCCCCATCGATGTAGTTCCCTCACATACAGGATGGAAGGAAGCAGCCTGCCTACAAAACCAACTATTTTTTCCACGTACAGCTGCTGGAATTGTGCTAGGCATCAACTGGCTAAAACTGTTACAGTCACACTCTTGTTCAAAAAGATTTCACCCTTGCAAGATGGGATGCAGACCACACAGCCTCTGGGCGGATTTGCTATTTCAAATGCATTATGTTCTTTTCCCAGACTTTTTGCAAATTAAGCAAGGAAGAGAAAATGCAGGTTTAAAAGAGCTTTGAAAGGCCAATGTCACAACTGTAACATAATGAGGCCAACGCAGGAAGAGGAAGACATTGAAACCGGCAAAATTCACTTTTTATATCACTCATATTCGTGTATCAACTCATATAAGCATCAAAGAGGTGTATTAGGTCTTCTGCAACTAATTACTCTCTTCTTGAGATGCAAAGGAAGAAATATCTGTTGAACTTGGGTGGAGAGGATTTTTTTTTTTCCACCTGACTGGGAATCCCCCACTGAAACAGAGCTGAGGAAGTTGCATCGTATCACCACCCCATTCAGATTTCCACATGCAGTATAAAATGTATAACACCACCACCACCCCCCCAGCCCCAGGTTGCTCATACCTTTCTCAGATTTGGTAATAAGAATGGTCTGTTTCTCATAGCACTGATCCAGAGCAGTTGCAAACTGCTGAGGAGTGCAGCAAAGCTCATTAGTGGAAACATGTACCACTATAAATACTTACAGTAAGAATGAACATCCACGCTAAGGATGGCTCCCTGACATTGTGTCTGCTTCAGAGAGGTATAGGGGGGAAAAAAACAAAACAAAAACTAGCTTGGGCAGTGCTAGCAGCAAGTTCCTTACCATGGTGTTTGGCCTCTGCTAATGCCTCAGCTGTTGTGTTGAAGCTGCGATAGCCCCAGTTAGCCTCCAGTGCTTATTCAGCTGTGGGGTTAATTTGTGTATTCCATCATACAAGAGAGAAGTCGTCAAGCTGCATTCAAACTTCTTATTACAGCAAAATTTTGAATGTTTTGCAAAGGAAATCATACTTGTGTTTCTTCTCTGGTTCAGGCTAGAAGAAATGTTCCTGAAGAAAAGTCACTGCAAACAACGCGTCTCCATGCAGTACTAATTGCTTTCCTTAAAAAATAAGAAATGAACAGTACTTAGGCTTGATGGATTGTTTGTCCTTTTCACTTGTTAAAATTCTCTGGTGTTAAAACTGGGCCATATGGAACATAGTTGTTGGTGTCAGAGCCCAGATGCCAGCTGCCTACATTCTTATAGCAACTGCATCTGGATTTCTCATCACTGTGTTTTCAGAATTAAAAGAACAAATGCTAATTTCCAAAGAGAAAACACCTTTTCCCCCCACAATTCAAACGACTACAGTCTATCAAAGTCAAGGCAAAGGCACAAGATTCAACACAATTCTCCTCTCCCTGCTGAGCTGCCTTCACTAATCGCGTGGCCAGTACTTGCCCACTGCAACTGTGAGGCGAGATACATTCACTCTGGCATTGCCATGGATGGCTTCGGTGAATGCAGGTTATTGCTCAGTGAGGTAGAGCTAACAGCACTTGCAAAGTCAGTGATAGAAGCTCAGCTGGCAAGAGGTAACTTGTTAAACCACTATAAAACAGTCATGTTCAATCTTGTACCAAGAGCCTACAGAATAAAAGGCGTGGGAAAGAAAAAAAACCTTAAGAACAAACAGCCTACCATCAGCTAAACATAACCACCTCAGCAAGCTCATCGTTGGGGAAAACAGACTTCACACTAGTACAATGCATCTGGTCAAGTTATTGAAAAAGCCACTATCTTTTTTTACACGTTCCTTAAGAAATATAAGTATCTGAATATAGGCACTTGATATAGATCCGTAGATTGTTATTAAATGTGCAAAGAAAGTACCTGGAGCCACAAAGTATCTGAAGTGTCTGTTTTGAGGGGTCTATGGATACTGGATTTGAAAAAAAGAGCTAATTAGCATCTTGTAGACTGTAAATAAGATTTACTTCTTGACACACCCTTAGCATGTTCAACTTTTAATGTATGCTTAATTTATACTCTAGACTGGAGTTAGGTGGCTAATTGCCTACTTTGAATGTTATTTTCTAAAACTCAAGTCTGGATATCCTATAGATGTATACATATAGGTATACAAAACAATGGCAACTATTTTACTACAGCCAGCTTAGGTAGCTAAGAAGGTTTTATGTACCAGTAAATGAAATTCAGTTTCTTCATCAATATTTTGCTCTATAACATAGTTATTTTCCATGTTTGAGAGCCCACAATAATAGCACATCCTAAGTCAACATTCTGACACCCAGGAGAGATTGCGCGTAGAGCGAGATCACGCTACTTGTTGTCCTGACCTATGGTTTCAAACACATTTCTACGTATCCCCAGACTGAGAAGTAGGGAAGCTTCCTTTGAAATGCACAGCCCTTTGTATTTTCTTTAAAAAAATATAAACTTCTGGTCATATTTGCTGCCGGATAGCTCTGTTTCAGGCACACTGGAATACTGAACAAAGAAAGGAAGGAGGACTCTCTTTGTAGTAAAAGTAATAACCAAAATATAGGTATAATGCACATTTGGGAACAGCTAATATTAGTTACAGAGAATCAATGTTCAAGAATATTTCTAGACAATCCTGTGGAATCATTCTGTGCCACTATAAATAAAAACGTAAAAACATTACCTGGCATAGCATGGGTATTACTCAAATTTGATGTAAATTAGAAATGAAGTACCCTATATTTTTATTTATCATAAATTCTAGTTCTGGACATTACCTTCTAGAAGCCCATACAGCAAGCCAAAGGCCCAACCACCTTTATATTTACCTCTGCTAGAGTTAACATGCTGAAGGGTTACCAATGGACACTCATCTAAAATGCTTCTTCCTAAAGTAATTTTTTAAGCAACTGTTGACAAAGGAAAGTACTGCAGCACAATATATAGTCCAACACCCAAAGAATAACTTTCTCCCTTCTTGAATTGTTTGCTTCGCACACACAAAGCCTTCTCTGGTACTAAGAGGAATCCCACTGCAGTCAATTAAAACAAGGCTGCTCGTGGACAGAAAAACTAGCCCTTTATGAATCAACTTGTGATTTTCTTTTTCTTCTGTGAACAAAAGCAGAAACATGAAGGAATGTAGAGTGTCAGAAATTAGAAAACAGTATGATCACTCCTGTTCATAGAACAGGTTGAAGGTTTCAGCAAGGTAATCTTTCCTGAAGTGTTGTATTTTGATGATCAGCAGGTAAAAATATCAGAGGAATTTTCACTTAGTCCTTGCTTTTATTAATATATAAACAGTACCCTGTTTCTCATAAAGTTTTGTTAATAACTGAATACACCTAGAGTTTTTCAGTGGATTAATATTCAAGTTGATATGACCCTTGAAGAATCAAAAGAAATGGTAAAACCACAGTCTTTCTCAGCTATCTGAATGAGGATATTTACATGCTTGCCTTTTGCTAGATAATTTTGTAAAACTTATTTACATTCTGAGGTATTTGCATAAAATCATCACCATTATAGTTAAAAGCACAATATTCTACCACCATCCCCAATTTTGACTGTTGCTAGCCACTGTTAGTAGAGCTAACTAGAAACACATGAAGTCTAAGAACTTAAATTTGAGTTAACTTCAAACTTTGGTAAATTTTGAAAAGCCTTGGCTAATTGAATTCTCCTCTGCAAAGCTCTTGCATATTACAGCACAGTGTCTAGAAAAGAAGCAACTCCTGGCTGACTTTATAGAATAATTGCATTCTGTATAATATTCCTCCCTTACTGTACTCAAACCTCCGAGGACATAACCGGGCATAATTTCATTACAAAACCTACATCACGCACTTGATATATAAAACAGATGGATGAGATCCAATCAAGAACAATCTATTTGCTACACTTGGGAAGAGCAAGTAGTGTCAGCTTTTAGGGCCTGATATTAAGGTGTTCCAAAAGTCACACACCACCAAGTGTCACACATTAAAAGCACTCAACTCAATATACCACCTTTTCAAAGCGAAGACTCTTAGCATCTCACCTAAAGCTTTCAGTCTGATCCAAAGCCTATTAAACACATGCTACTCATCTTGAATGATGCTTAGCATTTTTGGAAAGCCTCACCAAGTACCTTCAGCTGCCATTGACATCACCAGGAGCTATAGGCACTCAGCATTTATGCTAGGCAAGCAGCCACCATGATCAAACACCTTCTGAAGTAATGTTTTTCTCCTGCTACAACTCGCATTCTGTATCTGGTGTTCTAACCTTCCTGCATCAAGAAACCCCTCTCAAGGGAGCACCCTGACTCTGAGAATCAACTGAATGCCCCTTTAGTAGTTTCTTAATTTAGGTTCATTCTTTGTTCCTGGAGGAGGAAAAGCTCTCCTGCTCTTTTTGATTTCTGTGCTGTTTCTCTAATGTATATGTGTTATTATAATTCCTTCCTAATATCATCACTTTTCCTGGCAAATAAAAATCTGGTATCAGCTTTAATGCAAAGGTTTAGAAGCTCCTTTGGTTTATGGACAAATTCTCACTCCAAGTGAGGGGAAGAAAACACACCACACCTCATGGCATTTTGTCAGAAGACATATCTTCCATTACTCCCCTCTTTTCCCTTGCTAATACACTTAGGCTTGAATATAGATTAAGAATTAAAAGTTAAATGAACCCAATAAAACATTCACCTGCAGATAGCAGGCTCAGACAAAAAGAAAGCTTGACTAGATTTTTCTCCATGTCTTGCTCCCTTTTTCAATTTTAAAAAGTAAAATCTCCTGGAGTGGTTTTTATTGTTTTTATTACTTTTGTAAGGCTTCTTTAGTGACCCTTCCAGATGAAAAAAAAAGTACAGCTAAAAACTATAGTTCCCTCTGTTATTTCATATTTTCTTCTTGTGGCACTAGCATGATCAGCTTTATAATCCAGATGATACACCTTTTCTGAGGACCACAATTAGGTTCTTAATTTCATGCCCATCTTTTATTAAAGATTATTGGCAAGAGAGATATCTTGTCTCTTAAAGGTAAAAATACTGAAAAAGAATACCTGCTATGTTTCCAGTTATTAAATTAACAAAAGCAGTGCTTATATTTGAACACTCAATTATGAGGCAAGACTCCCACAGCCGTTATCCTTGTCTGGAGGTACATGACCCCCTCAGCTGCACATCTTGCACAGGGCTTGCAGTCAAACACCTTTTCACAGCTGTGCCACGTACAGTTATGGAAATGCTAAGTCTCAAAGCTGGTTTAGGATGTTATTTTATGGAAAAAGCTCTAGAGGATAGCAGCATGGTTCTACCTCAGAAACTACAAGGGAAGGTATTTGGACGAAGACGAGCTGCTCCTCTAACGTTGAGAGACTCAGTTACAGGGAGTTGTACATAAGAAAAAGGATATAAACTACTCAAATTTGGGTTGGAGAATAACCAGATCAAGGGAACTCAAAGGTGGCTTAAGTCACTGGTCATCATTCCAGAGCAAACCTCCGACATGGACCAGGGCTGTGGTCAAGTTCAGATGCAGAGTTTCACCTGGCCTCACATCAGGTCATGGAAGACAATGCTCTCACAGTTTTCATATTTTTGCTCAAGCCTGAGCAACTCTTTTGCTTCCTTTGGTGGGAGTTGGGATAAAATTGAAATCCTTTCGGTTGAAATTCTAGGAAAGCTCCAGAACCACTGCTTGCCACTAGATACTGCATGAGTTTCTTAGAATAACAAATACAGTGTTATTTCAGTGTGTTATACACAGACTTTTATCTTTTTCTCGCAATGCAGTCACTGTACCTTCATTGTCTTTCTCATTAGAGCCCCTTTCTTCTCTCTTCACTCCTGACTTTTCTTACACTGTTTGCACTTCTTTATTCTTGTTCTCTATCTGTGTATCAAAACTATTCTGTTGAAGAGCAAATGTCTGAGAGTGAAGGTTTTTTTGGGTATCGAATGTGCTTTTTGATAAAGTGCAGCACAAAGAATTAAGATTAAAAGCACTGAGTGATACAGTTGAGATTAGAGAGAGCAGAGAATGCTAAAGACACACAAAGAGCGCAGGAAAGCTAAAAATCACTTCAAACATTAATATCCTTCTTTGTGTCATATTCTACAAAAAGAGTTCTGTATCTTAAGCTTGAATCTTTTATTCTTTTTATTTTATTTCAAGCAGCTCAGTGATAGGATGAACATCCAAACTTTTAAAAAATTAATGTTGTTATATAGATATGGGTAAAAACACATATTTTGGGAATATAATACCCTGTGAGAACTTCTGTTAAACCAATAGTTAGAGCCTGAAAAACACAGTCATGGAAGTTTTACTACACAGGGCTATTAGAGGGGAGGACAAAAAAAAAAAAAAAAGGAAGCAGATATCATACTGGAAATGTGATGAGACTACAAAGAATAAAGCTTTGCCTCTTTCCTTCAAACTTCTTCAAACAGCAGAGAAAAGTAAGTTTTTACACACTACAACCACTAGTGGATGCTATGACACAGAGAGAGATATGCAATGAGATGCCTCGTGAAGGAAATGTTATGGGATTATGGGCTTGCTTGTTTGGGTTTGGTTTGTTGGGGTTTTTTTTTCAGTTTATACAACAAAGTTGAAGATCTTCAGAAGTTTCCTGACAAGCTTTGCTTAGACTTTGTCCAGCTGTTCCTAGTTGTGATCTGACCATTAAGTATACAGCGACCAGGCAGAACCTGATGAAAAAATGCTTTAACCTCAAAAAAAAAAAACCTAAAAAAACAAAAAAAAAAAACCACAAACAAGTAAAAGGGTAGGAAAGAAAACTTAACCAAGATTACACAGAGTTTTGCAAAGAAACGTCTAGAAAGTTAAGACATTCAAGCTCAGACAGTTCAACTATCATGTCTACATTCACTAGAGTTTTAAACTAACTTCTCTCTCCACTGCAGCAAGAACATGAAATGGGCACCCTCCAGTGTCTCCAGTTCAGTACACAATATTAACAGCTCCATAAGTTTCCAAGGAAAATATTATGTTCTGATAGGATGAAGGATAAATAAGAATAAACTCCTGGAAGTGACATGTGAATATGGAAAGAAAGTATTTTCTTGCTTACTTCAAATGTATCTTGTTTGCTTCTGAAAACACAGTGAAGCCATATCCATTATTTGCCTGCCATGGAGCACAGTGAGGCAAATGTAAGGTTGGAGGCAGAACATAGGCTTCCCTTGATTCACCACTGCAGCTTTTTCCTGCACTTTTTAACAATTGTACTTGTGGGACTACATGGAAGCACTTAACGCCACACAAAAGGTTCGGTTCATGCCACTTTGCTGTGGCCCATTTTCCTGCATTTGCCACCTACTGTGTTCTTCTGTGGATACAGAAATAAGAAGATCGGCTCCCCACCAGGCCAATTTTGTCACATCACAGCAGCTGCCTTAGCCCAGATGTTCAACTGGATGTTCTCAGTAAGGCTGGCTCCTGCAGTTTTTCTCAGAGCTCTGGCCCACAGCCTCATCTGAAGGATTTCCAGAGCAATGATGGAGCTCTGACAAGACAAATCACTATTTTAACTGGGCACTAGCACAATCCAAGTCTTTCAGAACAAATAGTACAAGCTTTGTCATCACAACGTTACACTGGATGGTTTTTGTCAAAGGCTAGCTGTAGGGAAGGTAGTGGCATGAGGAAGAATAACCCCAACAGTGACTTCTTGAGCCAGTATATTTGAATAAATAGGACAGATGAACAATATAATGGCCACCAACACAAAAAATCCCAGTCACTTATTACAACCCAAGTGTCCAGTTCAGCACTCCTTTTCTTACAGTTCTCCTTAAAAATACATCATACAGCTATTATGAGAAGAGACTTAGCAGACATGTTAAATACACTTGATGCTAACAAGAATTACATATTATGGGTCTTATTGATCAATACAGACATCACCAGGGGAAGTCTCCTGTACAGACTGAAAGTGAACAGACCATTCAAAGTGTCTCTCTACTTTCATGCTGTCACCAGATGCAGCGTGTTAGCTTTTGCTCTCGGTGTTACCTGCGCAGCCTATATTCCAGATTTGCAGTTTGCACAAGCTGGGTAGTTTCTTTAGTTCAGCTACTCCAGAATCATTCCCAGAATAAAAGTTGCATCAGAGCAGCTGAATGCATATACAGTAGATGTCTGGGAGCCACCACTGGCTTCAAGCAAAAAACCCAATACACTAGATCAGGTCCAAAACACAAAACTGAGCTGTACAGCTGACACTGCAACAGTGTAAAACACAGAGGGCAAAGCTGGAATAGATATCACATCATTATTACATTAGAGAGACCTACATTGTTGGGAATCCAAAGCTGCTGAGTATTAACTTATTAAGAGTCACACTTACAGTGGAAGGAAGGGAAGAATAAACTACAGATTAAACAATCGTATGACTTCTATCATGGCAGATGGTACTAAATTTGCTCTGGCCAGAGTCACTAAATCAAAACATGCAACTTCCTCCAAGTTAAGTGGTTGATACACTGGGTCAGAACAAATGACAGGTTTGCAAGAGAAAAGATCAGAGGTGAAGGCAAGGTGGACATTTCAGCTGAAACCCTAATGTATTTCCAAACCAGCACGACAGGAGATATAAAATAAGCAGGAGAGCACCATAATTTTCTTCAGACTGGCTTATACTGCATACTGTTATTCAATGGTGAAAAAAAAAAAAAAAAGGAAAGAAAAAAAAAAAGACATGCTTTATGGGTGAACACTGATCTACAGTGTCTGTGAGTTTAAAAAGAATTGGAAAGAAAGATATGAAGCCTGCTCAGACCACTGCTAGGAAAAGACACCCCTCCACCCCAGCACACTGCAGCAAGCAAACTCCCTTCAAGCAAGCGTTGTCATTAATCCCACACGCTTCTCATAATACACGCAACCTTGCCATACGAAGAGTTGCTCACAGATTTCCTCTGCTTAGATACAAAGACAGTCGTTCTCACCGGGGGAATATTAAGGTGGCAGTTTCCCTAGCAACAACCGTTTAAGAACTTTTCCCCTGCCTTAATCATGCAAATTCTCAGCAATTCCGGACAACTGCAGGAGAAAGGATTCAGTCTGATCTTTATCACTAGAAGAACATAGTTTACACAGTCACATGAACTCAGTAGTTTGCTACTCTTGCAGCGTTAAGGGCATCGGTATTAACTAAGAGCCCAGTCCTGCAGCTTGGCTCCTTTTGTTTTCTTTTTAAATACCCTGCAAAGAACCCCACTCTGGTCAATACTTCACCTGAATTTAGAGGACAGTAAAGACCCGGGCTACTTCAAGTTCTTAACCATGTCTACACTTCTTTTACTTTTTCTTAGCATTAAGTCTAAATAATCTGCTTTGGCAATGGAGTTTTTTATTGTTTAAATGGTGCAAACCCTGCTAAGATGCTTGTGTGTTTTATTACAAAGTAAAACCCAGAGGTACAAAATGTCTGTCCTACATCCAAAATTTAGAAGTTTCAAGACAGCTATGAGAGCCTTGAAATTGTAGATTATAATTAGAACTAGCAGAGACTCTTTCATCCCATTAAACATCACCTCCATCCTATTTTTCCAATATCATGTGATTATGTACTTCATTAAGGCAATTAGAACATATTTATGAACATCCCCGTCTCTCCCAGTATGGCTGCCAAATGGGGGTAGGGGAAAATCTTATTTCTAAATCTTCCAAAGCTTTTTTCCTCTTTCTGTATTTTAAAGTATTTTAATTAAATCCCTGGGCATGAGTGGATATGATTTAGAAGGCAATTCAGGTCTTTAGGCCTACACAGATGTCACTTAAAATCATCTTTGAAGGATGATTTCAGAAACGACTAAAGCAGCATTAATGAGAATAAATTGGAGGTGCATGAGTAGCAACCACTATTATTTTGACAGCATTCAAGTTAAACAGCAGCTACAAGGAATGTCTGCCCATTAATGCTGAGCTGATCAGCATTCAGAAGAAGAGCTCATTAGAATATCAGTCAAATTTTTTTTGAACTTCTTTCAATGAAAAACCTCAATACAATGAAAAATTTGCAAGATGCAGATAAAACCATGAATTTTCATAAAGCACTAAACATGTAGGAAATGAAACCGATTCACAAGGTTAAACATGCCTACTGAGATCTTTTCACATGTGGCTATGCTCTGTTGAATTATTTGCAATAGGTATTTGATGGTTCTTTCAAAGATGAATAATATAGCAACCAGAATCTTGAAGTTAAGATGAAATCAAACATAAAAACAAGATAAAATCCAGCTGCCATCAAGTTTCTCTGCAAACTGAAACTTGATTCATATGAAAGACAGTTTTCCACAGACTTTTGAACAGATCTAGACCAAGTTTGGAGTGAACATAGAGCAGCTTACTCTAGAAGGCAGCAAGGCTTCTCAGTCCTTGTGTACAAACCCCATGTTTGGGGCAGCTTCTGACAACCTCAGAGATGATTTATCCTCCAGGACCCATCATGACAGACACCATCTAGCTGAATGCTCTGGATGAACTGCTCCAGGCTCAGCTCCACTGGCAACTGAGCCAACCTCCACTCACCAGAGGTTTCCAAACAATCTCACCAATTCAGAGCAACAGCGATCTGTCTTCTTGGATCATCCTTTCATTGTAAGATCAGAAGAGCCTCTGAGCTCTCCTAGATACAAGGGTAAAATCCCTTCTAATTTCTGCTTCACAACACCACTCATGCCCAGACACCATGGGGAAAGAAGCAATGCGATATCTAAAAGCAAGCCTGCAAGTTCCCACTGCAAAATCAACAAACTTAAAGTGCCACAGCTCCCTTTCTTCCACTGAGCAGGCCAAGGCAGAGAGCACATAGCTGCTATATACAAACAGATCCTCATAGCATCAAGATCTGCAGCCCCCCCTTCAGGTCCACAGAAACGTACACCGGATAGAACCGCACATACAAAATTATTTTCAGGTTGTTGTGATTCAAAGTGAGCACTCTTTAGCAAGCTTGCCATTTTTTCAGTAGATGCTTCCCATAGCCTTTTATGCTTGTGTCAGCTGGGTCAGGTAATACCAGCCAGTCACACAAGTCAGATAAAGAACAATTTACTCCAGTTTGTTTAAACACACAGAGCGTATAAGGCAGTGCAGAATCCATATAATTGTGTCATTTTCTGTTTTTTAATATGCTACTGACAAAACTTGAAGCATATAGTGAAAATATTAGGAATCACAAGCAAGAAGGCAGTGCTTAGAAAAGCACATCTTCAGAGATAAAGGTAACCCACAGCTTCATTGTTTATACAATTCTAACTCCTGCCTGCCTTGCTTCTCCAGTTATTGTCATCAGGGTCATTAAATCCCAAAAGAAAATAACCAGAATGCTGCTTCCTGTGGCTACATTTTCTCTCATTACCTTATAAAGGAGAATATTATAGTTTTAAACCTCAGGGAAATCAGAGTTGTTACCAAACAACTTTAGGAGCAACACATGAAAAGCAGACAGGAATACAAAACTTCATACAGCCCCCAACAAGAAGCAGATCAACTAGTCCAAAGCTGAATGTCATCTTAAAACAGCCCCCGAAAGGTCAAACAAAAACCTGGACAAACTACTCACCCTTCAGCTCTCCTCTTCCCAGCAGGAAAACCAAAACCATCTCCCTTTCAGGGACACCTTAAGCTACAAATGAGAACAATCAAGTACTTAAGAAACCACACCACCCCAGCATCCACCCTCTTTCCTAACTTTGAATAGGGTTGAACTTCCCTTTGGCCCTTAATTGACAGCTGCACCAACTCTGTGGGATAAAGCAGGGGTCTCTTCCCAGGGAGTTGGTTAATCCTCCCTTTCCCCACAGAGATCTCAGCCTGCTGTTGGAAATGGTCATCAAACTCATCTTTGTGCAATTACGCTGTAAGGTGCCTTCCTACTACTATTATTATCTTCTAAAGCCAAAGGAAAAACAAAGGTTCAAGAACCCCACCTGTCTCAAGTTTCCAAATACAAAAGAAAGTGGCTGTTTCTGTTTAAACAACATTATGTCTCCCATTTACAAAACTCTTCAGTGTTTACGAAACTTTATTTGCCTGAGAAGATTCAAATGCCTCCTTCCCAGAGCACACCCTAATAAACAATTTAACAGGTATACAGAGGTGCTGTTTGTAGTAATCTCGCTCCTCCATTGTTGAAACTCTTCTGTTTTGTGGAAAGGAACAGAAATGTCAGAAGACCAGGTAAGGAAAATGCTCATTGCCCGCAGTCAGGATGCTTAACATCTCTGCAGATTGTTTCTAAACTTGGGTCTAGCAGTCTGCTTTGAAAATGAACATTACTCAATACAGTTTCTCAGGTAATTGGAGAAGACAAACCTTGCCTGTTCCTTGCTTTTCCTTCTGCAAGAGCAGAGCATGTGTCTGCTTTTATCAGTCACCTTACCCCAACAAATGGCCCGTGGGGACACGGCGGTGCCAAAGGTGAGACCTTTGGGGCAAATTAGTATCAGCTCTTTCCCCTCCTTTAACAACTTGCACTTCTTTTTCTATTGAGCTCTTCATTTTCAGCATCCTCTTCTTCATCTGATCTATCTTCTTAGGATTTTATATTTTAACTATTGGGATGAAGGGAAAAAAAAAAAAAGAACAAAATCAGGTTTTAGGGCTCATCTAAGCATACGTTCAAGCATGTGCCTGTTTGCTAAGTGGTCTGTGTTGTATTATTGAATATCTGAATGGTTTTTGGCCTGCAGCTAGATTAAGCTTCTGGGGAGACAGCTCAGACAGGCAAGAAAACTTTTCTGGAAGGGAAAAAGAAAAGAAATCCCAGCAGAAAGACTCAGGGATGGACTTTTGAGGCAGGGTCAGGGCTCCCAGCTCTCCCTGGAGCAAACCTCTGCAGCAGGAGCTTCCAGAGAAGGACAGATACAGTAATCACCCTTGGTCAAAACATCGCCATGAGTCTGGATGTATGTGGCATGACTAATGTAACCCAAAATACATTCAGACCCCTAAAAAGAGGGGAAAAAAAATCACTATTTTTTTCCTAAATCTTTAAGAAATACATCAAGAAACAGTAAGAACACACTCTGTTCTCACTTAATTTTAATTAGTAAATTTTCTAAATACTTTAAAACAGACGGTAAACAAGATTACCTGCAAATCAACTGACAGTTTGCAGAATATCTTTTCTTCCAAGAGCTCAGGCTATTAACCTGGTGGGTAGTTAGCAACTTATCACATTCTTATCTCCAAAACACTGTACAAACCACTATGAAACATTTAAATAACTTCTTACTCATTGAACATTTCAAGGGTGAAGTCCAGGCAGAGATAATAGATGACAAATATCACACTACAATTCAAGGTGGAAATATCTTCCCCTGGCAAATTAGAGAGCAAACAAGGCCAAAAAAAAAGGGGGAACGGGGCAGGTAACCAGGGTTAATAACTCACAGCTACTGTGGTTTGGGCCAGTCCAGAACTCAACTAAATATTTAATTGCTACAAGTACTTAGAAGTCAGTCTTCATTCTTACTCACATTAAAAGCATTAAAAGGAGTTTTTTTGGCTGCACTGCACTGAAGGAGCACCTTGTTAAAGGCAAACACACCTTTAACTTCATACTGAGCAGAGTGTGCTTTTGCTGCTCTGACATTTATCACATGTTTGACAGTGAAGGAACTACTGAATCACAATTATGGATGGGAAGATTTCCCATGGTCCAGACATTTTGAAGATTTTTTTTTCAAACTCAATGCTTATTCAAACTTTATTAAGAATTTTAGATAGGAGTTTTCCTCTAAAATGGGTCACAGAATGAAGGTCTAAAAACCTCATGGTACCAGAATACCAAGGGTTAGAGCCAACTCTCATATTTCCCTGAATATTTCTGTTGTTCTCTAATCATAAACCTGTCATTCAACACAGAGATATTAGAGTGTGGAAAAACTGAAGCGAAAGGTCAGATTTGGCAGATGAAAGGTCTGCTAGAAAGGTGCATTTGTGGAATTGGATTCCTTCCCATGTGTCATGGTGCAGATTAGGAGTAAACTGCTTGAAATCAAGAGAGTAAGAGCAGCCTCCTACAGACATTGCTATTATTTGATTCCACTGTCTCTGTGTATGGAGACAAGACTAGTTTGAGCAACACAAAGTTTTAAACAAGAGACTAATTTATTGTTCAACAAGACTCAAACAGTAGTTCCTGCCTAAAAGCTTTAATCTGAGAGTCACTTCATAGGGCTTTCATCATTCAACTACATGCTTATAGTGATAACTATGAAACATGTATTTCACCAGTGGCATAGCTGAAGCAATACATTTAACACCTTCCATGTAGATTTGTGATACCGTGAAGGGTAACATTTCTAGAATGTGAAATAACATAGTCTTCATATTTCATCTCCTGACGCATATGCTTCTTCTCAAATTGAGTAAAGAAAAAACACTCAGATCAAGCCACCGAGATCTCTGATTCACATAAACTTGCTTTTATGGGCATTCTGCCAAAAATGTATTTGCAATATGATGATGTAAACAACTGACTCAATAGAAACTGAAACTTTGAGGTTTTTCTCAGAATTACAACAGTCTGCTGCTGGAGCAAAGCGATAGCAGATACTAAGGACTGAGGGGTTTGGATTCTTTTAACCTAACTTCATTCACTTACAAGTTTGGAGCTTAAATTACTTGTATGTGTTTGCTCCACAGTGTGAAAAGTCCTCTGTGATGGGTGAAGATAGGAATAAACCCTCCAGAGTGACTTGTTCTATCCTAAGATGGACAAAGGATCTGTGCTGTTAAAATACTTGACTCCTTGTAAAGGATAGAGCTTCCCATCTACACAATTCAGTGTATTACACTGAATTACATTTTACAATGACTCACATTGGGACTTGGTTCTTCTTTCACCTTCATTGGCATAATTCTCAATTAAATCCATTTAAATCCTTGACATAACAGATACTGTTAGAATTCAGTATGGTTTTACAGTTAATTGAATTTTTTTCAAAAATAAAATACCTTGAAGTGGCACCAAGTCCAACACAAGAAAGCTGAAAACTTTAGATGTTGAATATTTAGCTGTTTTACCTGGGAAAATAATTAACTGTTTATGATAAATTTAATAAGTATGTTTGAAATATGCAAATGTTGAGTAGAGATGAAAATCAGAATTTTTATTCAGCAGGGAATTATGAAATGCTAATATTTTTTCATATTCCAGTACAAACTGCTGCAGCACCAGCATATTTCCACATATACCAAGTGTTTTATTAAAAATTTAATTAGCAGTTTTAATTAAGAATTCCACTGTTTGGCTAGCTAAATATGAAACAGCTTGAATTATGAAAAATGATACTAATAAATAATTTGAAAACTCAGTAAAGCTTTCTTCACATCTGCATTGAGGAATGTCTAGGTGATGTCTAATCAGGGAATTCTTCTCCAACGCTTTAGAGGGATTGCTTTTCTACATGCTCCTATGTACTTTTTCCATAGCAGTAGGACAAATTAAAAAAAAAAAATAAAAGACAAAAATAAAATATTTAAGTTACAGCTTCAGCACAGAGAAATAATAAATAGATTTTTAAAGGCATTTAGACAATTATAATGGTAGGTAGCTGCCCCACTGAGGTTTGGTGAGTCTATGCCTAGCTCTATAAAACCTGTGACATACTAGGAATGTCGATGATTGCATACAGGTCTAACCTGCCAAATTTAGCCAGAGCATTACATCACCTGATGTATTCCTAGAAGTATTTTCACAGAAATATTCTTGTTGCACCAAGTTCTCCATGCATAAAATTCTTTTTCCAGTGTAGTATGGTTTCAACAAATGGAAAAAGAACTGTTGTTGCTGTAATTGGCATCTCACTTCCATCTCACCTCCTATGCTTTTAAACTCATGGCCTGACCCGACTGCTAATATATTTTTACACTGTACATAGTCTATACTTTTCTCAATGAAACATGACCTACTTACTGCCACTTGTGTGTCCCAGCTTATCCATCTAGCAGCTGTGAGTAAGGTT